>NW_010307191.1:0-7944 GCF_000700745.2 Antrostomus carolinensis
TCTATTTTATTTTATTTTATTATTATTAATCCAACCCAGAATTTGAGACTATATTTGGGAAAAGATTTTAGGGCGGCGTGTTCGAATCGTGCGTCTTTTTGCTTTGGATCAGGCAGAAAAGAGACTCAGCCATGGGAAGGAATCACCTTTCCCACCAGCTCCTCATCAGGGCTTTGAAAATAACTCCAAAAATAGGATTTTTCTCCCCATTTTTGACCCCGGAGCAGCTTTACCTGCTCTGCTGCCCATGTCACATATGTCCCCAAACTCCTGCCCTTCGCTTTACCTGCCTGGTACCGACTTATCGACCCCCCCCCAAGGGATTGTACAACCTTTAATTAAACTCACCAGAGTCCTTTGAGATCCTTGGCTTGAAAGTTGGTCGCTGATGATCCACGTTCCTGGCTCCTGTTGGGTTTCCTGGTCCCCCAACCTCAACCTTGTCAGGTGACAGGAGGAGCAGGAGGTGACAGAGTGAAATAACCAGGCTGGTGGCTCTTCTTCTCCATCACACCTTTGAAAGAAGGAAAAAAAACCTGATGCTGGAGTTAATTTTTGTGTGTTTATGGTTGTTCCCAGCTTCTTTTTAACTAATTTTTAAATTTTTAATGTTATTTTTTTATTTTCCCTTTGCTGGGGGGGTTGGTGGGGTGAGTTTTATCTGGCTGATGACTCCTTGGCTGCCTCTGTGACCATGGGAGGGAACAGATGCCTGATTGCAAATTCCTGGAAAACCAACTTGAACAGCTTCTCCTCAACCCACCAAGGATAACCTTTCCCATCCTTGGCACTTTTGAGGAGCTGTCACATATCTCCTCCCTCCTTGGCTTCTCCTTAAGAGCCTTCCAGTACCTGAAAGGTGCCTACAAGAAGCTGGAGAAGAACTGTTCACAAGGACATGGAGCAATAGGATGAGGGGTGATGGTTTTTAAACTAGAAAAGGAGAGATTTAGGTTGGATATGAGGAAAAAGTTCTTCAAGATGAGGGTGGTGGATCATTGGAACAGGTTGTCCAGAGAGGTAGTGGAGGCCCCATCCCTGGAGATATTCAAGGTCAGGCTTGATGGGGCTCTGAGCAACCTGCTCTAGTGAAGATGTCCCTGCTCACTGCAGGGGGGTTGGACTAGGTGACCTTTGAAGGTCTCTCCCAACTCAAACCAGTCTGTGATTCTATGATTCCTTTCAACTCCCGTGGGGATCCACACGGGCTGGATGCTGCCTCAGTTTCCCCAACCACGGTGGGATGCTCCCAGCATCCTTGACACCAGTGTGGCTTTCAAATCCAGGAGCATCTGAGGGGGATGCTGCCTCTTATATCTACCCCAGAGACCTTCTGAGCTTAAAAAGGGAGAGGACGAGGACACGTGGGCAAGGTCAGAGGTAGAGGAGACATGGACAGGGTCAGAGGAAGAGGACACATGGGCAGGGAAGCATCTCCAAGGCTGGTTGGGGCTGCTCATGGCTGGTGGGATCTGGGAGTGATTTGACATCTCCCAACTCCTGAGCTGGAAACCAGAACGTTTTCCTGGTTAAATGGAGCTTTTCATGGGGCTGTGGAGCAGTGGGGTCACCCGAGGACGGGTCCCCAGCTGCCGCTGATGCTCAGCAGCGTGATTTCTTCGCCATGTGCCCGGCTCCACCTCCAACGTGGGGTTCAGCTGCTGTCCCAGGGAGGCGAGGATGGGGAGGAACCGGCCGAGCAGGAAACCATCTGACTCACTCGGGTTCGAGATGACTCCAGGCGTGTGTCATCAGAGGCTTTGCGGCGGAGAGGGCACGTGGGGTTGAATTCAGCGCTGAGCCCTCAATAGCAGCCAAGGACGTGGGTGCTGCCGGGGTCAGGGTTGGAGGAGGAGGGTGGGTGCAGCCCAGCATCAGCCCTGTGTCACCAAAAGTGGGGACAAGCCAGTTCCCTGCACTGAATCAGCCCAGGCTGGGTTAACGGCGCGGTGACAGGGAGATGGGGGTGACCTCTCCCCTTCACCAATTTAGTGGCCTCCTCTGGATGCTCTCCAGGAGCTTTAGATCCTTGGTCAAGGAATTGATTTTTCTCTCCGTGGATAGTGAGTTAACAGCACAGGGACATGGAGATGGGGAGCACTGGTTTGTGGTAGGCAGGGGCTGAGGACGTGGCACGGGGTCTGTCCCATGTCACCGTGCCCATTCCCAACCCGACAATAAAAGTTGCAACGTGCCAGGTTATGATCCTGAGCCAGGAAATAAAACACTCTCCGTGCTGGATGCTGTCCCAGCTTCACCCTGTGACCTCGGTGAACTGCTGCTGCTCCTCCCTCTGCCTCAGTTTCCCCAAATCTGTCGTATCCCACTGTGGATCAGGGCACGGCCGCTGGCTCACCCTGTGCTCACACAGCATCCTCCTCGGAAAGAAGCAGGGAGAGATTTTCATATTCTGAAAAACTTCAAGGATTTTTAATGAAAAGCTGCATGTTTAAAGTTAAAAACTGAGATGGAAAAGGAAGTAATTTCAAGAAAAAATCATTTCAGGCAGAGATTACCCTGGCCAGGGGATTGACTGTGCACGCTCGAGGGTTAGGGGAGCTCAAACCTTCCTCCAGCATCTCTCTGTGATTCTATGATTCCTTTCAACACCTGTGGGGATCCCCACGGGCTGGGCGCTGCCTCAGTTTCCCCAACCACAGTGGGATGCTCCCAGCATCCTTGACACCAGTATGGCTTTCCAATCCAGCAGCATCTGAGGAGGATAGAATCATAGGGATAGGGATCATAGGGGGATGCTGCAATAAATATTGACGTTGTTACCAAAAAAGAAAAGAATCCAGCCTAGAAGCCAGCTGACCTCTCCCAGCTTTAAGCTTTTCCCTGGGACGCTGCTGAAATCCAGCTGAAAACTACAGCGAGGAGATACTGGGAGACTGGAAACGTTCCCCCCCCACCCCTGCTCTGGTTCTCACCAGACACGTGGTTTTGGAAAGAAATCAAGAGCAAAACTGCAAGGGAGGAGCTTCCCCTTCCCAGAACCCGGGATGATTAACGGGAAAAATGTTCATGGAGATGTTATTGCATGAGAATAAACCCCCCCGAGTCCTTCCCCTTCCTCTCCCCCGTCCCCGGGGCCGTTGACCGGGCAGGAAACGGTTGCGCTTTACCGGAAGCCACTGTCACATTGTCATTTCCATCACCAACAGCGATCCTGCCCCACGGCCCCGCTGAGCGATGGGGAAATGGGTCCCCATGACCACTGTGAGGGGAATGGATCTGTCACCCTCCTCGCTTCGGGCCACTGGTGTGTCCTCTCACCAAGGAGGGACAGGGATATGGGGTAGATCCATCAGGGAGGGTTTTCCACTCTTGCAAGTAGCTGCGTTGATGGGACCATCTTGCAAACCTAGAATCATGGAATCATTGGATATTGTGAGTTGGAAGGGACCCACCAGGATCATGGATCCAACTCCTGTCCCTGCACAGGACAATCCCAACATTCACACCATGTCCCTGAGGGCCTTGGCCAAATGCTGCTGGAATCTTGTCAGCCTTGGTGCCATCAGCACCTCCCTGGGGAGCCTGTTCCAGTGCTCCACCACCCTCTGCCTCAAGAACCTTTTCCTCATGGCCAACCTCACCCTCCCCTGCCACATCTTCCTGCCATTCCCTCTGCTCCTGGCATTCGTTGGTGGCCAGAGAGAAGAGATCAGCGCCTGCCCCTCCTCTGCCCCTTGGGAGGAAGTTCTAGACCCCCAGGAGATCTCCTCTCAGTCTCCTCTTCTCCAGGCTGAACAACCCAAGTGCCTTCAGCCTCTCCTCATACCCTTCCCCTCTAAACCCTTCCCCAATGTTGTGTCCCTCCTCTGGACACTCTCCAGGAGCTTTAGATCCTTGGTTGAGGAGTTAATTTTTTTCTCCATGGACATTGGCATGGAATTAGAATTAGAATTATTAATTAGAATTATTCACAGGCTATATATATATTTACAATATTTTATGATATAATATAGAATATATTAGCAGCAGTCATCCCTTAGGGTCTGGCCCCAGCGGGAGGATGGATGAAGAGAAGTCTTCAGGCAGGAGAACATCATTCATTCAGCTGTGGTGCTGGAGCTGTGAGTTATTAGCAGCATTGCAAAGGCAAACCTGGCTTTTGGGGTGTTTTAAGCTCAGCTCAGCACGGTTCAGCTCACTCAGCTTTCAACTGGTGGCAAAAATTAAGCAACTTGAGGTTTCTTCAGCCTTGGGGCGGATGGACCTTGCCCAACGGTGGCCTTGCAGCTGGGAAGGGTAATGTTGGGCACTTCCCCAGTACCCGGCGGCAAATGCTTGGCCTAGAAATGAGGTGAGTCTTTGGAGACAGCCCTGAGCTAAGAGATGAGGATTTGCTGGGTTTTAGCTCCAAAAAAAATCCATCAAACTCGTTACACCCGCAGCAACTCCAACGATCTGATTCTTTAACCAAATGTCCTACCCTGTGTGAAACTGTCCTGGGCTGTTCCCACCTTAAATCTCTTCCTCCTCCATTCAGTTTAGATTTCCTGAGGGAAACAATCTTATTTATCATGGCAACTTTCCAAGAATTTAATTGCTCCATTCCGGATCCAAACCTAGTGACTTTATTTATTTGGAATTAGCAATGAATGATCTTAAAACAAAAAAAGGTTAAATCAACCAAGAAGGTTGTTTGACTCAAAAGATCTTCATGCTTCAGCGTTGGAGATTCAATTCTCTTGTCTTACCTGAGCTTTGCTACAGTTTGAGGTGTGCTCAAGTGCAGGGCAGGTAATTGGAGTTAATGAACCAGGCCATGGGGCTGGGAAGCTTTGAGGGTGGTGGTGACCACGGCTTTTCTTCGGTGGGGGTCACACTGAGGTGGTCTCACTGAGCTGCTGCTGCCCTGGAGATGTTCTACAGGACACCCTGACCTGCCTTAGCTGCCAAGCAGGGCGACGTCTATGTTCAGAGAAGATGATCCAGGTTTTAAAGGGCTTTGGAGATTAGAAGAAGGTCACCCTGTTTCTCACGCTGCTGATTATTCCTGGTACGGTGGAGTCTGGAGGACACAGGGAATGTGCTGAGTGGTGCCTGTCCTGGAGAAAGGAGGTGAAACCTCCCTGTCTTCTCCCCGTGATGGGATTTTGGGGGTTGGTGGGTTGTTCACGCAGCATCTTCACTGCCCCGTGCCTTGGGCAGGAATCAGGGAGCAACCAGTGATGGCTTCTTGTGTGTCTGAGCTTCCAAAGCACCCAACTTCTCCTGTGCAAGACCTTCCCCTGGCAGCATCATGCAGGTCTAGGAGGAAAAACGAGCAGAGTCAGGGTGGTGGACAGGGTAGAAACACCAGGAGTGTGTGGTTTGTGCAAGGGTGAAGCTCTGCCCCAAGCCTTGCTGGTGTGGTACCCCACTGCTGGGATGGAGACACCTCCTTGGGATCCCATCCCCGCTCACCATGGTCTCACCAGGACCTTCTGACCAGTGTAGGCTGCTAAAGAAATTCAGTGAAGGAAGGTGTCACAGGGGTGAGAGGCAGAGCCCTCAGTCATGGCTGGGTTTGTCTCTAATTATCACCAACACCCCAGGTCAGATGCTGCTAGAGAGGAGACGGAGTCTGGCTGAGGTCCTCTCCGTGCCAAGGGGCGGGTTGGTGGCTCCAAGGAGGTTGTGAAAGGTCCCTGTGAGCTGGGATAACACTATCTCTCCAGCTCACAGCTAAGGAACAGGGTTGGGCCATCTCTCCTGGGTTGATGGCATCAACCCCATGGCCATCAGAGCAACAGCTCAATGGGAGGTTTCCTACCCTGGGGCTGGGGTGGAGGTGGGTTCTGACCCTCTTGGAGCTGGAAGAAGAGGAGGGGAGAGGGTGGAGGTGAGCTGGGGCATCAACCACCTTCCCTGTGCCGGTGACCAGAGCTCGGTACGTGGGTGGCAATTTTCAGCAAGAGAAAGCAAATAGGAGGGGAAGGAGGAGAATGTTTGACTTCCTGGGGTGGAGATGGAGAGGCCGGTAAACAACCGGCACCGGGAAACCTCCACGTTTCCTTATCCTTATCCTTATCCCTCACGTCTGCCAAGTCTCCCAGCTCACTCTTTGTTCCTGATTAATGGGAAAAGAGCTGAAACCACCAGGAGAAATCAGGAGAAGGTTTTACCCATCACACCGGTGAGGATGCTGCTCCTCAGGGAATAAAACATCCCTCTTGGAACACGCATGGGGCTGGGCTTCCCTCCATCCTCTGAGCTTGTAATGGAGCAACTGGGGACACGGCTTCCAAATTTCCAGTAGAACTGGGAAGGGGAAAAGATAAAGCAGAGCATCCTAAATGAAAACCCCAGACAACCAGAGCTGGGAAGGGGAGAAGATAAAGCAGAGCATCCTAAATGAAAACCCCAGACCACCAGAGCTGGGAAGGGGAGAAGATAAAGCAGAGCATCCTAAATGAAAACCCCAGGTAACCAGAGCTGGGAAGGGGAGAAGATAAAGCAGAGCATCCTAAATCAAAAGCACAGGTAACCAGAGCTGTTGGATCAGGATCCGAGCAGCTGAGGTCACGCTGGGGTGGGTGGTTATTTACTCACCCACCAAATGCCCATTTCCTAGAGCGTAACCTTATTAAAAAAAATTAATGAAGAAATAAAAAACCACCCCAAAACCCTTCACGCTTGATTTCTTGATGACCTTATGTTACGTGCCTACAGACAGGTGAGCTAATGGGTGGAGTTTTCCTCTTGCAAGGCTTGTAGCTGCCCTTTAATTAATTTTAAGTGAAGTTAATTGAAACAGGGCATAGTTTAGGAGCTGGTAATTTGGCTACTTCTCCGTTTCCCTTCTCTGCTCCGGCCGGGTTGTGGAGACACGTATGGATGGATGGGATGGGGAGGAGATTTTCCATGCCTTTCCTGGAGAAGATGAAATGCTTTGATGCCATTTATAGAAGGAGTTGGGCATCTTCAGAGCCTCAGTGTAAGGGTATAAATGATGCCAGGAGCAAGGGGGGGGTGGATTTCTGGGCATGACACCCACTCGTGTCACACAACATTGTTTGCTCAAGGGGTTTGAGTAGCTCTTGGCACTGTAACCCTTGGTAGGACTGATCTCAGCAGGGAATAAATTAATGGGCAAAGGGTTCCTGCAGAGCATCCTTCACATAGGAAGTGGTTCTGGGGGTCATGGTCCATGCACGGTGCCACCACAGTGGAGGATGGGCTCTGCAACTGGAAAACCTCCAGCACTGACCTGACTCACAGTGTGGACAAGGAAGGTTGTCAAGTTTAGGTCTTACTTCTGTTGCAACCTGTTTGGGTGCCTGTCGGTGAATGAGCAGAGAGGATGTTGTGGAGCATCGGGTGCTCCTCAGGGTTTGGTGTTCCCAGGTTGGCAGTGTCTGGCTGAGGGGATGGTCACCATTTGGTGAGCTCTTTGGAGAGCAGCTCCAGATGATAAAATCATAGACTGGTTTGGGTTGGAAGGGACCTTAAAGCTCATCTAGTTCCATGAGCCATCAGCAGGGACACCTTCCACTAGACCAAGTTGCTCAAAGCCTCATCCAGCCTGGCCTTCAACACTTCCAGGGAGGAGCAGCCACAGCTTCTCTGGCCAACCTGGGCCAGTGTCTCTCTGAAGAAGTCCAAGAGCGGTGGTGGGCGTTATCGATGTGCCTGGAGATAAGCTGTTGTGGCACTGCTGGTGGTGCCAGCTCAGCAACGTGCTGGCACAGCCATGTCCTGCCCTTTGGAGTTGGTCACGACCTGCTCCTGCTTCTTGCATCAACTTCAGCAGATGTGAGGGGGGGGCTGAATGCTGTCCTGAAGGTGTCAGGGGGTCCCAACACTCCAGTTGACTTTTTGGCTTTATCTCCATCTTTCAGATTGACAAGTACCTGTACCACATGCGGCTCTCTGAGGAGACTCTGCAGGAGGTGTCCCAGCGTTTTGGGAAGGAGATGGAGAAGGGGTTGGGAGCAGAGACCAACCCCA
>NW_010307191.1:7994-11725 GCF_000700745.2 Antrostomus carolinensis
GTGAGGTCCACCCCGGATGGGACAGGTACAGTGAGACAGGAGATGCTCCCTCCTGGCAGAGCCAAAGGAGACCACAGTGGGGAGGTCTCAGTAGGTGCCAACATGTGCTGGGGCCACCCATCCTCACGGTGCTGCCAAAACAGGGCTGGCACCCATGGCCACCTTCACTCCTGGTCCTGGGGGGCTTCATCCTGCGTTTGCTGAGTGAGGTTTAGCGTGGGAACAGGTCTCATTCCCCGCTCTGTACTGGGACTGGAGGAGCTCCCAGTTCCTGCTGGTGTGAGGGAGGGTGGGAACCAGTCCTCGTGTGCCCTTCCTGGCAGGACAGAGACGGTCACGGGGCCGGCTCATCAGATTTCATTAGCGCTGAAGCGGGCAGCAGTGCCAGTCACTCTCTGAATGCCACGAGGTCCAGGGGAGGAGAAGGGGCTCTCCAGACTCAGCTTCTCACCATACATCCTTTCCATCCTCTTCCCACACCAGCAAGAGTTGGGCTGCCTGCAGCATGGTCCCACCAGGACACAGCCCTGGTTTGGGCTCCAGCTTTCTCCTCTCAACCCAAAAAAAACACTTCCTCAAGCATCCATATGGGAAATGTCCTTCTGCCTCCTTCTCCTAGCCTGGTGCTTTGAGAAGAAGCTTTGTTGTGGTCCCTGCAGCTTCACCCTTTGCTCACCAGCACGCAGTGAGATGCAGATGCACCCAGGACCTGCTGAGCTTCTTGGTGCTTGAAGCTGGTGGAGCAGTCTTGGCTGCTGAAGGGCAGGGAGGGACAGAGGAGCTGCCCCTGGCTCCACGTTTGGGCTGGCAGCAGCCCTGGAGAAAGTCCCCAGGCTGGTTAGTCCCGTTGGCTGGAGTTGCTTAGACTTGGGGTTGCTCCAGCATTGACACCTTCATGGAGGTTCTTGAGAAACCTTGGTGGCAAACACTGGTGATAGCCAGTAGGAAGACTGGATAAAGGGGAAGAGAGCTGATGGAAAGACCCACCCCCCTTTCCCTCCCCACCCCCAGCTGTTTTGCCACCTCTGTATTTTCATACCTGGCTTCTAGAGGTCAGCAGGTCCCAGCAGATGCTGTGGCTGGAGCCTCAAGTGACCTGGTCTCAGTGGGCAGTGACTGGGCAAACTGGAGTTTCCTCTCCCAAGAAGTGAGCTGAGCTGGTGCAAGCCTGGCAGTCAGGTGATGGTGTTTGATAGGACATACCCAAGAGGCAGCTGTGCTCAAACAGCCCCAAAACCCCCATCACTGGTGCCTGTCCTCTCTCTGGAGGCCAGGACCATGGTGATGAGCCATCACTGACCAGCTCTGAGTGGGAGTTTGCTGGTAACATCTCAGTAAGGGCTGAGGGGACAAGTCCCTCGGGAGTCACAGGCATCAGAGAATGGTTTGGGTTGGAAGGGAGCGTTAAATGTCACCTCATCAGGGTGACAGGGACATCTTCAACCAGACCAGGTTGCTCAGAGCCCCGTCCAACCTGACCTTGAATGTTTCCAGGGATGGGGCTTCTACCACCTCTCTGGGCAACCTGGACCAGGGTCTCACCAACCTCAGCATCAAAAATCCCTTCCATCTACTCTGAATCTCTCCTCTTTTAGTTTAAAACCATCACTCCTTGTCCTGTCACTACTAAAAACTCTGTCCCCATCTTCTAAGTCCAGAAGTCCTCCTCAGCTGGACCTGGCTCCCTGCCCCACGATGGAGATTTCAATCTATTTAAATATTGGAGACTATTTTTAATGACAGGGATGGGCAGAATGCCACCCCCGGGCTTGGGAGCTATTGCAGGAAAGGTGCTGGTGGAGCAGATCAGATCTCTCAGCACCCTGACCCATGTTGAGGAGAAGGTGCAATCCTTCTCCTTGCCCTTACAAGAGCGAGCCTTGGCTTCCTTCTCCGTCTCCTCCCCGTTTGCAGCTTCTCCAGTGTCCCAGCTGGCATTTCTCACCCAAAGCAAGCTCAGCACCGGGGGAGGAGGCACATGGCAGGATGGAAAATGTGACACGAATGAGATGCTGGGGTGGTCACGGGGCTGCAGCTGCCCAGGGACTTGGGAAGTGGAAGGATTTTGAGTAAGTCCCAGGGAGCCAAGAGCCCCAGGGAATCCCATCCCAGTACGGCTCCAGCTGGATCCGGGCCGTGAGCGGCATCGGTGTCTCTGCTGTTGGGTTTTGGAGGATGAGGGGTGCTGGGAGGTGACACGTTGGGGTGAGCTGAGGCCAGGCCCAGGAGGGGCTCATTGCCAGCTCCCCTGGCATGTCACTTTGCAAATTGATGGTGTGACAACAGCTGGGGAAGAGCTCAATGTCCAAGGGTGCGTCCTTCCTTCTTCCGCTTCTTATGAAGCTTCTGGGCAAAGTCTGGTGTGGGCTGGGCACAGAGTCCAGCTCCCACCTCCCATCTCAAAGATGGGGTGTCACATCAGCTTTGGGGGCTCCTCCTGAGCAGCCCTGTCCTTCCTTCCCCTCCTTGCTCTGGCAGGACTTGTCTCTGCTTTGGGATTACGCTCCGTCTAATGCGCAGCCGGCAGCTCCTCGGGATCCAGGCGGATGAGAGGCGCTTAGAGAAATACAAGGTCACATCTACGGGGTGAAGTCAAAACACAGACCCAGCTCCCGACTGCTCCACCCTCCCCTGTGCTCTTGGTGGCTTCACTGTTCCCGATGTGCTGGGATAAAGGGGAGGATTTCTGCTTCTGAAGTGGAATCTCTCCTAAAAACAACTCGTCTTGGCTCCAGCACCCACTGAAACACCAGCTGTACAGCGAGGTGGTGGCCATCCGAGGAGAACAAACCCCACATGAGCTTTTCTTTGGAGCTCCAGTGACTCTGATCAAGGGTTTTCCTCTCTTAGCACCATCACCACCTTCCTCCCTGCTCCCTTCCTGATTTTCCCAAGCTTTGCTGGTGTTATCACCTTTCCTCCTCCCTGCTGATGTTGACACAAGGATCTTCTGGTGCATCCTCCGTTAACCCCCAGCAGCTGATAGCGGTGGCCTGGGGTTTTCAGGAGGATGCTGCAGGACTTTGGTGGTCAAATCCCTGGAAATTCAGAGGATGATTCTTTGCCAGCATCCTTCCCTTGGCTGATGGACTCAGTTCTTGCTCATAACCAGCTGCTTCTGCGAGGAAACCAGCTCCCATGGCCCATGGTCTTGAAAAGCTTTAAAGAAAATGCTGGTTTCATGCTCCTCACCTGGTGGTTTCCTGGGGAATCACTGCAGGATGACTCTAGCTGTGGTCCAGTGTGAGCTGTTCTTTGCTGGACCCAATTCTGTCCAAACCAAACCAGCAGGTTAATCCTGGATCTTTGGTTGCTGCAAACCCTGTATTTCACGCCCAGTATTTTCACATCATAAGCCCCTTTGCTGTTCTCCGGCGCTAATTCGGTGGAGATGCTGATGTGAGCACCGGGGCTTTTCTGTTCCCTCTTCTGCTTGAATCCTCTCAACTTGCTGGAAGGAGGCAGGGCAGGGCTGGCAAGGGCGTCTGCAGATGGGGATGGAGTGGGAACCACCAAGGTCTGAGCCTCTACCTCCTCCTGCATCTCCCTGAGGAGCAGAGACTGGACCTGCTCCAGATTTTCTCTTTTCTGATTTTTTATTAAGCTGATTCATAGAACCCCAGACTGGTTTGGGTTGGAAGGGACCTTAAAGCTCATCCAGTCCCAACCCCCCTGCCAGCAGCAGGGACACCTTCCACTAGACCAGGTTGCTCAAAGCCTCATCCAGCCTG
>NW_010307191.1:11924-12762 GCF_000700745.2 Antrostomus carolinensis
CACTAGAAGTTCTCCCTGGAGCCTTCTCTTCTCCAGGCTGAACAGCCCCAGCTCTCTCAGCCTGTCCTCACAGCAGAGCTGCTCCAGCCCTCGCATCATCCTCGTGGCCTCCTCTGCACTGGCTCCAGTAGCTCCATGTCCTTGTGGTGTTGGTGGCCCCAGCACTGGAGGCAGCACTGCAGGTGGGGTCTCAGGAGAGTGGAGCAGAGGGGCAGAATCCCCTCCCTTGACGATTCTTTTGATGCAGCCCAGGATATGGTTGTTGACTTTCTGGGATGGGACTGCAGTCTGTTGGAAGCCTTGAGGTGGAGGTCTGAGGTGACCAACCTCCAAGATTCTGGAGCACTATCATAGAATTATTTTGGTTAGAAAAGACTTTTAAGCTCATTGAGTCCAACCAACACCCTCACACTGCCAAATCCACCACTAAACCATATCCCTCAACACCAATGATCCTGCACACGATGCGGTGGTCCCCTGGCCCCAGCCTGGCCAAGGCTGTGGTTCCAAGGCCAGCAGAGCTCCCTGCCCTGTTCTTTCTTCCAGGCAGCATAGACATTTTTATTCCAAGTCACCAAACACTCAACTTCAGGTACTTTGCTGAGAGCAAACAGACCCTTGGATCAGAGCTCTGTGTTTGCCTTGGCTGTTTGGTTTGGGAGCTCGGAGCCGCAGCCTCTTATCGTGTAACGAGGGAGCTCTAATTAAAGGGAGGACCCTGATGTGATATCAGCCAGCAGAGCCCATCACACAACCGTGTTGCTTCAACTTGGGAATTTTCCGAGGGAGATTTTACTGCCTTTTGTTTTTTCCCTCCTGCAAAGCTGATCCATCTGGG
>NW_010307192.1:0-19964 GCF_000700745.2 Antrostomus carolinensis
CCCTCCCAACTCACAACAGTCTATGATTCTATAAGTTCCTATACATGTGCCTCCCCAAAGGACTGGGCTCCTGCTTTTGCTGCAGGTTGGGTCTGAAGTCCTGCTGCTCTGTCACTGTGCAGCCATCACTGCGAGTGCTGGGTACCTCCAAAAAGCACCCCAAATAGGAGAGATCAAGTGACAAGTTTTGCTAGGTTTCACTTTTCTTTTGGAAATGTGACCCTCAATAATTTCTGACGCTGCTATAGCTTCACAGGACAATGTATAATCTTTGCACCTTCTACCACAAAATGAATGACATCAGGAGAGTTTGGGAACTGCATTTAAAATAGGTTGGTAAATCAAAGGAATGGACAAACGTAGCGAAGGTCTGCACCCTCTGAGTGTGCTCATGTAACTCCTCTGAATGCCTTCTAAAGTATTAACAGCAAGGAAAGAAGAATAATTAAGTTATTAATAACTCAGGGACACTCCCCGTCTCAAATGTACTTTTATCTTATAAATGGAAGGTCAAAGCTTACGATTGAAAAGACTTATTAAAAATGAATGCTACAGAGAACCCCTGTCCCCTGCCACTACTCTGGCTGTGTTTGAAAGGTAGCACTTATTTTCTTCAATAACAGAGCTTAAAAAGGAACAAAATTAAATAAAAAGCTATGGAAATACATGGAATATTGAGATCTAACTTGAACAATTACCATAACTTTTAGGGAGCTTTCCATCATGCCAAAGGTGATTCTTGTAAAACAAATATTTGCATTATTTTAGAGAGAGGAAAATTCTGATTTCACTAGTAGTATCTTTAATTGTCCAGACAGTATCTATATTTTTGCACATCCAAGTGTCTTTTTGAGGATGTCACACAAAGCAGGGAAGCAAGGAAACAAGAACTGATTGTCTCTGACCCTTATTTAAAATATTTTAGCTTGAAACAATATTAGCAATGGATTTTTTTTTCAGCCTTTTAAAATATTAATTTTATTTATTCGTCTTTGTGGCTTTGAACTCACCTTTAGAGTCTAGAACGCAAACCTAAATGTATTACTGGTTTGTTTTCCTTTTACTTTGCATTCACTAGTCCCCTATTCATCTTCCTGCTTAAACAAAACTGGTTTCACCTAACTCCAGGCATCTAATTAAGGTACCTAAGTGCAAAGTATGGTTGGTTTCTTTGCCTGCTACTGTCAATTGACACAGATAGGCACTTTCTGAGGCTGATCTCAAGCCACTTAATACCTAAGTGCCCTCTGGAGGTGTCTTGTCTCTCTGTCTTGACAATAGAGGGTATCTAGGGTGACACTGTGCCTCATTTATGCACCTAAAATTAGATAAAATTAATATAAACCTAGGAGGCTTTATAGTTTAATTTGCTGTTCCATAGTGTATTGCTTGTTGGCAGGGAAGTATTTTCCTCTTAAAAAAAAATAAAATAAAATAATTATTTATTCATCTTTGTGGCTTTAAAAAAAAAAAAAGTGTATGAAATGTGCACGTGTACTTACATATGCAAAATATAACTGAAGGATATTTGTATGCAGAAATAAAATTGAAAGGGCAGGTGTCCCCCTGAGCCTCCCTCAGCGTAGCAAAATGACTAGAAGGTCTGCTGAGATCCCCCTTGACAGGGTAGCCTGCTGTCTTCTTCCTCCAATAACATCTTTTTGCTCTATAGCATTTTCTCACCTTCAGTCACTTCTATTTTCTTGGCAAAGGATAAAGCATTTGCCAGCTACACAACCTAATAAAAACCATTACTTCTCATTTTTGTTTCATTTCTCTAATATCAAATTTACCAAAAATCCTATGAAAATCCTAGACTGGAGAAACTCCTGCAAGAGTTCATCTGCCATCCTTCACACTATGGTCTTAAATCACTTAGCTAGAAAAAGTCAATGTATTGACTAGCCTGTGTTCATTTCCATGTAGAGAAAGTATGGATTAGCTGGTCAAGTCCATCTCTGCACTTTTAGTGATATTGGCACAGCTGCTTTAGAGGTGTTGCTATTAAGGCATCCCAGCCCTAGGATGATCACATCCCTTGTGGCCCTGGCTTTGGGAGAACATACTTGCTCTTGCCATGAGAAAGAGAATGAGAAACGATGTCTCATTGCCTTTCACCTTGGAAGAGGAAGGCTTAACCTAGACCAAGAGACTGTCACTGCCTGGAGTCCTGCCCCGTGGTGTTTTACACCACGCTGGGGCAGCCCCATGCACCACAGAATCACAGAATCACAGAATGTCAGGGATTGGAAGGGACCTCGAAAAATCATCCAGTCCAATCCCCCTGCCAGAGCAGGAACCTAAATGAGATCACACAGGAAGGCGTCCAGGTGGGTTTTGAATGTCTCCAGAGAAGGAGACTCCACACCCTCCCTGGGCAGCCTGTCCCAGGGCTCTGGCACCCTCACTGGAAAGAAGTTCCTTCTGAAATTTAACCCTACACCTGGGTTGCCTCCTGCAGCACCCACATCATGGGGTGCTGGTGTGAACCCCAGATTCATTGATAGCAGCGCTGGTGATGGTTGCATCAAGCATCTAAACACAGAAATGGCTGGGTCTACTAGAGGTAAACAAAGAAAGAGATGAGGAACAGCGCTGGTGTTGGTATGGACATGGAAACAGCAGCAAGAATGTCCTCATAAACTAAGCAGCCTATTTCTCCTGGAATTTTCACAGTTGTTTCTACACGGAAGTGCTTGGAGAGTAGTGCAATACTTCAACAGCAAGAACTCTCCTAGCACCTGTATTACTCATTTTGGAGTTTTTAGCTGTGAGTTGTACATCTTCTGTATAGCAAATATAAAACTTCTTGATAAGAGGTCTCCTTTTCTTGGCTATTTTTTCTGAACCCTTAAAAGTGGCTGCTCCAAAAGTCAAAAACTATTGACCTAGGTACATGGAAAAATAAGTTCCTTAAAAGTTTACTTAGACCTTTCAATGTCTTCTAGTATATTGTTATTGTGATGAGAACAGCATAGACATCTAGATAGATTACATTAAATACCTAAGCACTTTGAAAAAATAATAATTTACTTTATTTGGTAATGAACAGTTAAAAATCACTTCATGCTGAACACAGAGCTTTCAAATAGCTCGGATTTCAAAAGCATATATTTACATTTATACTTGGCAATTAGGAGCCTAAGTGTTGTTTAACTATGATGGCATTTATTTCCTTCATGTCTGCGTCACTTTGCAAGTTGAATGCACTGTATATATCTTACTCCAGCTTGGACTATCATACTCTGTTTTAACCAGAGTGGGTCCAGCATTAGAATTTCAGATACCAAAGCTCTCAAGGGCTGGGAAATTTCATATTCTGAAATGAAATGAAGTGTGTAGCTCAGATTCCTTTCCAGCAGCGACATGTGGCACGCCACTGCGTGGTTTTTGTATCGTCTCAGTGCTGACCTTGCTCTGCTGCTGCTGGAGTGTAATCTTCTCTTAGAGAAGTTTTCAGAAATCCCACCCTCAGCTTATTTTATGGTGCATCCAACATACTGGGGAGATCTTTTTTTTTTTTTTTTTTTTGACACTATTTAAGCATCATTCAAATTCTGTAGGAATGGGTAGAAAAATGGGGAAGCATTCTCCAAAGCAAGATATTACACTCTGCTACAGATTGGTAGGGGAATCTTGACATGATACATATCAGATGTACGCACATCTAGACAATTTCTGCAGTGCTGCTTTGCTATCATGGCCCCAAGAACACTACCAGTGCTGCCCATACCTACCCAGTGCCCTGGGGGTCCCTCCACCCTGCCCATGACCCAGGATCCCATTTCAGCCCTCTGGGGCCATCAGTCCATGCCCAAGTGATGCCACAGCAATGCTGGTCTTTAACTCCCCACAGCCCTGACCTGCCTGGTCATGGGTCCAGTCAATCCAGACCCATCCATGGGCCAAAAACCCAACTTGTCCCCACCCCAAAGGAGGTGACTGGTGGTCTGGACTCTTGACTGAACCTGGTCTCGTGGTCTGTCCCACTGTCTTGTTAGGGTACTGTGGGGCTGGGCCCTTGCAATCAGGTTGGGACAGCATCCAAATTAGCAACAAGCATTTAACTTCCTTGGTACAAGCTTGTTCTTCGTACAAGCTCAGCACCGACATGTGATGCATCTCCTGGTGTTTGTCTTCTGTACTTATCATTTGTTTTTATCAAAATACTCATCGACCCGGGAAGGCTTAGTGTCTTTCATGATTTGCCAGCTTGTTAAGGCTTAAGTTGTTTGGAGTAGGTTCTTTTGTGTTTATTATACTCTTCTTGAGATATTTAGTGCAGCTCACAACATATTAGCCTATGATTTTGGAAAAGTTAAACCACGAGCTACAGTATATGTGATGGACTGGATGAGTGGGCTAAAAATAATCCCTGGTGTATTTTTGTTACCTTCTTTGGAGTAAGATTAAAATGGAATTTGACCCATAGAGACAATTTTCCTGCATTTGCAGTAGCAATATTATCCTTTTAGTGAATCAATAATGAAAATATATGCTACTCATGCATGACTTATCTCCATGGAGGCATTTGCCACATAAGTCTTTGCATTAAGAAGTCTTAGGAAAGTAGTCCATATCAATAATTTATACTTCACCAGATGAATCAGACCATCAGACCATTTTATTCCAACACACTACTGCATTATCAACATACTCTGCAGAAGTTGTCCTTGTTGACAAGTGAGACTGTTCCCTGGCTTCCTTGTTGTATCACGACTGATCATCAGAACGTTGCCAAGAAGTAGAGTTGGATCCTAGTGCAAATCAAGCCTTCATTTCAGACAGAGATACTCAGAAGGAATACTTCACATGTGAAGTTTCTCTATGTCAGGTAAATTGACTGAACATAGGAGTTAGTATGGGATAAATAAAGGCACATTTTGAATTTTAGAAATTTAAGGAGATTTCCTAATCTGTTTATTCAGCCCTGAGAGACTACCAGTTTATTCCACTGTTTGTTATTGTTGAGAGTTTGTCCTGTGTGGACAAGAGGCCTAACTTTCCTTTCTCATTCCTCAAAAGTATAATACAATGGGGGTGTCACTGTCAAGAAACAGATCACTCTATATGGACATAAGTGGCCTCAGTCAAGACCTTTCATGGTACCTGGGTTGTAGAAAATATTTTAATTTTGTAGTTGCAGGACAGAACAAGTTGACCAAATATTCAAAACTGGGTAATTTCTGATTTTACAAAAGAAATTAAAGTGTGAAGAGTACAGAACAGCTTTGCACTATGGTATTTCATGGAAACCAAACAGATCTGTGAGCACGTGGCACTCACGAATGGGAACTTAACCAGCAGACCTGAGGGTTTTGCTGGGTAGATGAGGGGAAAACAGTGGGTGTTGTCTACCTTGATTTCAGCAAGGCTTTTGATACCGTATCCCACAACATCCTTGTAGCAAAGATTAGAAGGTATGGGATTGATGGGAGCTGGGACTGTTCAGCCTGGAGAAGAGCAGCCTGAGAGGGGATCTGATCAATGTCCATAAATATCTGAAATGTGGGGGACAAATGGATGGGGCCGGGCTCTTTTCTGTGGTGCCCAGTGACAGGACAAGGGGCAATGGGCACAAACTGGAACACCAGAAGTTCCAGACAAACTTAAGGAAAAACTTCTTTCCTGTGAGGGCGCCAGAGCCCTGGGACAGGCTACCCAGAGAGGGTGTGGAGTCTCCATCTCTGGAGATGTTCAAACCCACCTGGACACTTTCCTGTGAAACCTGGTGTAGGGAGCCTGCTTTGGCAGGGGGTCCTGAGGTCCCTTCCAACCCCACCAGTCTGTGATTCTGTGAAGGTGGAGGCAGGGGAAAGTGATCTAGATAATTGTGTACAAATAAAAGGCCAAATTCTTAGGCCATAAACTAGGCACACACCCAATGATGTCAATGTGTTTGGCTTACAGGGGAAATAAAGCAACATTTTATGACATGCTAAGCGAGAATCTTTGCTTGTCCAAAATGAGGGAAAAGTGCAAACAGGTGCTAAAAGGAATGGAAACTGAAGAATAATAGCAGCTTTTTCCTGAGGCTCATACACATCCTGAAAGACTGAATTTCTGTCAGTGCCTTAATAAAGAATTATCTACTACTCAACCCACCTATGTCTGGGTTTGAGGCTATCTGCAGGAGCTTTTGACTGTAAGGCTGCTTTACATCATTTCTCCATCTCTGCCTTTCACTTGTGCACAAGGCATTGAGAAAGCAGCTCCCCCCACCTCAGTCAAGGAAGCAGGGGCCCCCTCTCTCCTCTGGCTTGCGGGGGAAGAAAGGAGTCATTATTGACACATGCAAGTGATTTGAGAAGAGACTGTCTACCCCGACAGAAAAAGCCTTAGTTGTCTGGTGAATCAGGAAATGTCAGGCTTTCTGAAAGGTTAATGGGAGGCTTTAGAAACACATTAAATCTAATCTTACAGCATGAATGCTGATGACTTTCTGTCAAGATCCTAGAAATAAGGAAGGAAAAAAAAAAAAAAAAAAAAAGAATACTTTAAAGTTTTGACTGGGGAGCCAGAAGAGTTGCTTTATTGCAACATATTGTTGAATTTCTCCTTCCATATAGAGCTGGCAATCTGCCTGGTTGCATATACTAAAATAGGACATACCACAAGACCATTGGAACTGAGAGCAACGCTCAGCATTTTTTATACTTCTTGAAGTTTAATTAAATGAATGACCTGCTCAACTCTGGAAGTGAATGAAATTAATTTATTTCAGAGTTATCTGCTTTCAATGGGCTGCGTAAAACTCTGGTCACTGCAGGGACTGACAGGAGATTGTATAATGCTGTTAACGTAACCTTTCCACTTCAGGCAGAATCATCCATGCCTCTTCTGCTTTAGCTGAAGAATCATTAAACATGGAATTCATAAATAAACACGCTTTACATGCAACCTTTCCCCCTGCCATTTTACAATCTCATAGGCATTCACAGATGCTGAAGCACAGGGCATATGGGAACAAGCAGTGGAAGTTTAGTTAGTTGGTTTTAGCTGAATAATTGACACATTTTTTGTGCCATTAGCTTTTTAAGTGATACGTTCTGCTGTATCAGGTTTGAGTTTTCTTTTTAGGTCATTAGTCTTTCATTTGTGGCTTTCTTTCATTGCCTAGCTGCTTTGGGGAGATTTGCCTTTGCTAGTCCTTAGCAGGTTTTTTTTTTACAATGTGTGCACAATTGGTTAATCCTATAATAGAAACCTGCTGTGTGGAGAGCACTATTTTTACAGTACATACTGTAGCACAAGGTAGTTTTAGAAGGAGACACAGCTGCCATTAAATCTCTACATCTCAAGGAGGGTGGTGAATAGCTGCTGCCTGCGTAAGGACGTGTCCTGCCATTCTATTATCCCTGCTCTGGCTCTGAGTAACACCGATCTTTAACAAATCAATATCCTTACCTCTCCTTTTTGATTCTTTTTTTTTTTTCCCCCCTCACTTGAATCATTGTTCCTGAAAAGAAACAGAGCCTGTGTCTCCAGCAGTGATGAGGCTGCATCTCTAGTGCTGGGTTCAGTTTTGGGATCCTCACTCCAAGAAGGACATGGAGGTGCTGCGGCGTGTCCAGAGAAGGGCAATGGAGCTGGGGAAGGGTCTGGAGCACAAGTGTGCTGAGTTCCCAGCTGAGGGAACTGGGGTTGTTGAGTCTGGAGAATAGGAGGCTGAGGGGAGACCTTCTGGCTCTGTCCAACTGAAAGGAGGGTGTAGCCAGGTGTGGCTCAGTCTGTTCTCCCAAGTAACAAGCAATAGGACAAGAGGAAATGGCCCTAAGTTGCACCGGGAGAGGTTTATATTGGATATTACAAAGAATGTCTTCACCGAAAAAGTTGTCAGGTACTGGAACAGGCTGCCCAGGGCAGTGGTGGAGTCACCATACTTGGAGGTATTTAAAAACCATGTGGATGTGGTGCTTTAGAGACATGGTTTAATGATGGACTTGGCAGTGTGAGGTCTACAGTTGGACTCAATGATCTATGGCTTAGGGGTTTTACTGTTGTCAGAGTAAACATCCAAACCCCCTGGATGAGTCCACACATGATTACCAAACCTCACTCTGCATCGCTTGCCCAACAGCATGTCTGTGCCACAGCCTCCCTCTTCACAGCCCCTAGATGTGTCCTGATTCTCACCCGTCCCTTGTCAGTAGTGCCTGGCATGAGGGGTACATTGGAAACACGTTGTGTGTGCACAAAACATATGGGGTGGGGAGGAGGAACACGTGCTCCTCAGATTGCTTGTTTGGTGTAAAATCCATCCAGACAGCTCTACCAAATGCAAGGGTTTCACTCTCGTGTTTTCAGAGCCACTCAGATCTTAGCCCCACCTAGGTGCTGGGATGTTGCTCCTACTGTTCTTCTCCCAACACAAGATAATTGCAATCAGATTAAACTTGAGAAAATGTACTTATGGACTAGATTTATAAATGTCTGCTCTGTTCCCACATCAATTTGAGGAACACTAGGCTTTAGTCCATATGTTACTTTTATGATTAAAGAGGCAAAACCATCCAACAGTGGTCCTGAGCAAGAGCTACATTTGTTAATATATCCTGAAAAAAAAACAACAAAGCCATATTTTTTACAGACTGGACATTCATATCAAACTATAATCTCTCAGCAACAAACATCCAAGTATCATTCACCTAGAAAACACTTGGCACATCTGTGCATTTATCAAGTCATAAAAGAGTCCTTAAGGCGGCTGTCAAAGGTTCCATGAATCAATCCAACCTGCAGGCACCTCAACCTGAACCCTCTGGGAGAAGGCGAAGGTGACTACTGTTAATTTACAGAGTCAGACAGCTTGGAGTCTCTGCCAGGGAGTAAGTAAATCGTGTGTGATAAAAAAGGATAAAGCACCATCATTTTCAAATGCTCATTCGTGGAGATCTGCAGAAAGTAATGAGGCTTTTATGAATTCCCACCAGCCTACACTTCCATTGGACAATGTTCCAAAGTTTCTAAGTATAAAAAACTGAATACCCATTCAGCTCTGGCTGACCCATGGGGATGTGCCCTGACCTTCTCTAAGAGTCAGTGCCCCAAGGAAGACCAAAAGGCTCCTAGATACACACACACACACACACACACACACACACTAAGAAGTCACTTCATTGTGATTAAAAACTAGAAACCTGGGCAATTTAAATGGAGCAAACCCAAAACAAGTGGCAAGGTCTGAAACTTGATCACTTTTTTGAAGACTTGTCCCTGATGCTCTCTCTGGGTGCTGCACGATGTCCCCTTGGTGGTGGGTTGATGTTTCCAGGTTGCTGCATAAACTGCATCTAAAGCTGACTGGACGCCCAGACTGATCCTGTACCCCCTCAAGCCTAGTTGATTCAGTTTGCTCAATTAATTTGCCTCAATATAGGCATGTAACGTGGTCTGGGACATGGTGGGTGTCCCACAGGCAGCGGCAGAAGGCTGAGCAGCCCAACACAAGAGCCTACCTCTTGCAGAGGCAGCTGGAGATGGGCAAGATTCTCTCAAGTGAACCTTCACCATGGTGTTTAGGCAACTGGGCTGACCCCTGGGTAAAAAGGGGTTTTGCCACCACTTGCTTACACAGAGGTGAGCATGGCAGTACAGGGAGGGACAGAAAGGACAGGAGGCCTGAACTGATGCTGGCTTCTGAGCTCTGCAAGGTCTCTAATTTAAACATAACAGGTCTGGGAGGAACTGAAGCTTTAGAAGAGAAGCACAAGAGCTGGACTGAAGAGCAAAAAAGTCCGGGCAAATGGTCTGTAAGGAAACAAGGCAACTATTCACTAATGCACATGGGAAGTATGAGCTGGGCTTTGGCCATGGAGCTCACCTTGCCAACCTTGCTAAAGCTCAAAAGCTGTTTGGGACAATGGACCTATCTCAATTTCAAGAAAAACGCACATAACTGTGCCTCAATACAATGCATTTTATACAACATTTAACACATCATTGATAAGTCATATAAAATCGATACAAAATTACCACCCTGCAGTAGCCACTAGAGCCTCTAGAAATTCTGTTTCATGTCTTACTGACTCAATACTTCAGATTTTTGTGGTAGATAGAAATTTATTTTGTACGACATTCTCTGTATTAACAAAATCATTTCTTCTTTGGAGTCAGGGTCATGGGATCATAGTCAAAACCTTTCTACAGAACAGAACTGAATAATTGAATTCAGGGATGTAATTGAATCCAGTGTGTCCATTAGTGCCACCCCCACAAGTATATATATATATATATATGTACATTTCTGTATATGTCTCCTATGTCTCTCTAGATATATATGTGCCTGGGTGTTTGTATATGGTAATAACTGTATATGTAGTAAACATCCTTTGGTATTTGTAAGTCAGAATACTATATGACATCTATGATCTTAAAAGCTGGATTCAGTAAATTAAGTCATGAAAATCGTATAATAACGACAGCCTTCCAAAGATATAGCAGATGTCTGAGACACTAGAAAAGTAGATGATCGTGAACATTAACATTCTCAGTTATACTGAGGACTCCCTATGCCTAATTTAAACCCCATTATTTTACCATAAAATCATATTTTTGGCAAGGGCTCTTTTAAAATCCAATTCTTTAAAAACAATAATTGCACAATAAAAACTGAGGAGGTTTTCAACACCAGAATAATGTTCTGCATTTTTTCTGTTGATGTATGGAGGGGTTTTTCCCAACAAGAAATATGTTTGCCAGCTGAGTTCTCTCAAATCAATCCGTGTGTAATCTGTGGCCATGGAATATTTTTTCAAGCAGTTGGAGGATAATGAATATAATTATTTAAAAATACGAAAGAAGTCGGTTAGCAAACGGACCCGTGTCTGTTCCTTTGCTCTGAGCTCAGCCACTCTCCCTGTGCTTTTTCCTCCCCTTCATTGTGTGTCCTGTTTCTGAACTCTTCTATCACTTTGTCACTATTTACACGTTCAAGCCTGGTTTAGGCAGTATCCTTACTCAGAGAGATATTAACTGCTGGAAAGGAAAATGGGGTGATAGTATTTCCCACTAGCTCAAGTTGGCTTTTTGATGTCATCGATGGATTTTAGTTTCACCTCCCTCAACATTTCATCAAAGTCTATTATCTTTTGGTTTTTAGGGAGATGGGGAAAACACTAAGGGAGGGTGGGTGTGCACATTCTCCCTCCCCTTTTTTTTTCTGTTCCCATTTTCCAGTATCTCCTGCCTGTATAATATTCCTTGAGAGCAAGCACTTTATGCAAAGCAGCTGTCTAAGAAAGTTACTTTTACTTTTCATTGCAGAATGGCCTATGGAAAATTATTAACTTGACTGTGATAGAAAGAGAGAAAATAATCTGGAAACATCTGGCCAATTGCAAAGCAATGCCTAACATTTTCTTCCCTGTATGATTTAGCTCAGAAACATTCTATTTAAGCACTAAATTGTTTGATTTGGGGTTTTGGGGGGGATTTTGATTTGTTTTTTCCCTCACTCTGAGTTATAGCTTTGTAATATTTTATCTTCTACTCCTGAATCCATAGGAAAAGATGTGTGAGTACAAGGTGCTGTGTTGAGAAGGTGTTTACTGTTCCAGGCTGGTTTGTTGTGTTTTGTATGTACATATTCAAGACTTGAAATAAGTGGAAATTCATTTCCTATGTTCCACATGGCTAAAATGACAGGTGAAAAGTAATTTAGGGATGTAAACAAATGGAAGTTGTCAAATGAATTTTAAGAAGTTAAAGGAACTTTAATGTAATTTTTAGAGGATTTCATTCAGTTCATTGGCTAAGAAATGAAAATATTTTTGTGAAAGGTTGTATGTGAAAAGTCATTCAAACTTACAGGGTTTTTTAAAATAAGACAGAAAATAATTTTGTCCCTTTTATATTTTTTATTCAGACATTTTGTCAGGTAACCTGTGGAGAGAATGTACTCTACAAAACCCACATTTCTCATTACTCTTACTGCTACTCATCAACAAGCAAGTAACTTGACAGCTTTAGGGAGAACCTGCTGAAGACAGGCTATTCACTGTGCTGACTCAACAGTCAATCACTCAATCACCATGGAAAACCTCAGCTTTTCTTCCACTGGCCACTACTGACATTTTTTCCTGATCTTACAGCATTACTCAGGAGAAGTGCTGCAGCTTTTCACCAGCTTCACATTGGTCACATCTGGGGAGACCAGGCTTTCTGCTGTGGGCACATGGCTCATCGGCTTCCTCAATTTGACTGTCTCTTCGTGCTGGATTTCACCCTGGGTGCAGCACACATCATCCACCCTGCTTAAAAATGGGAGAAGAGCAGAATTGTTTCTCAAAGATCATTCATATTTCATATTCAATATTTCTTAAGCATAATTTCTCAAGGAAGTGTTATTCTCAAGGTAGTATCATTGTGTGGAACAGAGAAAATGGGAGCAATGTATTAAAAAAAGCCAACTGCAAACAAACTTTATTTTGTTGTTAAGTTTAAACTTTGTCTCCTTCCTGGAAACTTTTTAAAAATTCTATACAAGACCATACAAAAAGTTTTTAAAAAGCAAATGAAAAGTCTTTCACAATTGTGTGGAAGACACATTATTTGTTTAGGGGTTGAAAATTCAACCCTCCAAATTTAATTTGCTCTCTCAGCCTGTCCTCACAGCAGAGGTGCTCTCATCATCCTCGTGGCCTCCTCTGCACTGGCTCCAGTAGGTCCGTGTCCTTCTGCTGTTGGTGACCCCAGAACTGGAGGCAGCACTGCAGGTGGGGTCTCAGGAGAGCGGAGCAGAGGGGCAGAATCCCCTCCCTGGACCTGCTGCCCACACTACTCTGGATGCTCACCCTCCCCCAGAGGGATGGGGGACAGAATCAGAAGGGTAAAAGTGATAACTGCCCAGGGAATAGGGGAGAGAAAAAAAAGGATAAAAGTGAGAAAAATCACGGGTTGAGCTGAAAATAATTTAATAATTGAAATAAAATAATAATACCAGGAATAACAGACTATACAATTGAGTGATGCCCAGTGCAGTTGCTCACCGCCCACTGACTGGATTGCAGTTGCTCACCACCCACTGACCCATGCCCAACCTGTCCCAGCCAGCAATCCTGGAGCAGAGACAGTCCCGAAACACAAACTGTGATTCCAGAAGTGTGAGTTCAATTAATCCAAGAGAATTCCCCAGCTTTCTACTCAACCCTCATTAATATATTGAACATGGCTTTATATCATATGGAATATCTCATTGGCATATCCAAATGCCAACTTTGGGTTTTTCTAATTAATATGCTCCCCACCCCAGCCCTTTGCATTTGCAGACTAGAAAAACATGAAGTCCTTGGACTTCCAACAACAACTAAAAACATCAGTATGTTATCAGCATTCTTCTCATAAAAAATTCCACACTGAAACCAAAACACAGGGCTATTCTGGCTACTAAGAAGAAAATTAGCTCTGTCCTAGTGAAACCAGGATGGAGGGAGGGAGCACAGAGGCTTGCTCTCTTCAGCCAGTGTGCAGAAGTTTGCTGGTGCCACCAACTCATGCAGCCACTGCTTGACCTGCACTCACACCAAGCTCAGCTACACCAGCCTGCACAGCTTAGTGCTCAAAGGAAATATTTTCTGAGGCACAGCATTCATCAAGAGGAGACATGAGCCTTGAAAGACGTCAAAATAAAACAAAGTCCCTAGGTGCCTGGGAATTCGGTGGCTTTCACCAAATAAAACGTTCACCAAGAGGAGACATGAGCCTTGAAAGACAAAAGTCCCTAGGTGCCTGAGTCCTTTGCACTTACAGACGAGCAAAACACAGGGAGGATGGAAATGTCCTTCATCTTCCAGTAACAAGTAAAAACATTAGTATATTATCAACGTTCTTCTCATACCAAATCCCCCACTGAAACCCACACACAGCTACTCTAGCTACTAAGAAGAAAATGAACTCTATCCTAGTGAAACCAGGACAGTACGGTACAGCAGCACGAATATCAGCTGTAGGAAATACTGGTGAATTTGTTTCAGTTTCTGATAAGGCATCAGCCTGAAGTGAAGGTTGAACTGATGGTGCAGAATCATTTCCATAGTTTAGCCTGAAGTGGTTGAACGACTCTCCCTCATCCTCCACCCCAACAAAACAGGATTTCAAACAACTTTTTTTACTTTCTGACCTTACTTTTCATCTTGACTGAAGTAATGAGCAAGCTTTCCCAGATCAAGGATCCTAATGGTAACATTCCTTGCCTGAGGATATCTGTAAGACTGATTTTATGGTTGCATTGAATGAGAGGTCTTTCTGTCCACATCTGTAACTTTTCTCTCTTTAACCCCTTCTTAGCAGCCTTTTTTTCTTTTTAGCTTTGCTTAGATTTTTTGTTTGCTATTATCCCATTTTCATTAGTTTATTTCCACTTTTTATTGCTCTCTTGTGTAAGGAATCCAAACATTTTTAATGGCAGATGCTTTTTGGAGTATTTACATATATATCAGTAAGTTGACGAAATACATTCTATACTCTGATCTTGAGGTCTCTGAGTTGTATCTGTCCTTCAAACTGTAAACTCCTCATCACCTTCTTAGAGATAAAAATGTTACCCTTCTTATATTTATCAACTTGTGTCCATAATTTAAGTGGTTATAGGCAACTAGACAAAGAAATCATGGAATCTGTGAAACATGGAATATGTGAATTACAGTTCAGAAAGACTATATGATGAATTTCTGATGAGATATATTAGACAACAGTCTAAAGTATTCAGGTCAAGTGACTGATGAGTGCTAGGGATGTAGTAGGAAGGGAAGAATTTTAAGCCATAGTGTCTCTGTTGTTTAAGTGCTGACATCTAGCTTGGTGCTGCAGAGAAGGTCCCAGCCTCAAGCAAGAGATATTCGTGGATTAGGCCAACAAAGTCCTCACACTTCATATCAAATCACTAAGCCTCTCTTGAAGTATAGCTCACATATGATATTTATATATAGCCAGCTGTTTATATGCTTATGGAATGTAAGAAAATGGAGGCATAACCTAACTCAAGGAGGAAACCTTTGCCTTCCTGCTCTTGGGATGTAACTACATCAGATTTCAGCTTTTCTTGCATGAACTGGATATGTTATGCTGGGTGTTCCCAGTCTTGGTCTAGAAATTCATAAGCAAACATAAAAGAAATTTTGGTTGGGTGAATCACAGCATTTTTAAGAATAAAACAAACTCTTCACAGCACTGACCTGATAGTCTTTATAAACCCTCTGCTTATTTGTAATCTCTACTGGTGTGCAAAGGGCAAGCAACATTTCTTTCCCAATGTTTTCCCTGTCTCAAATAGCACTGCAATTTAGACAATAACATGCATAGCACATGATTAATGAAGCTGTGCACTGAGGACAGGACATCTGTGGGATCACAAAGAGCTGCTTTATGTGCATGTTACTGCATGTTCAAGAAACTCCACAAATGGATAATTTGTTAAATTAATTTACTTTCTCTGTGTAATGTTAATGTAACCTTCAGTTTGAAAAGTGCACAGATTTTTAGCAAAGAAAAAAGGCAAGTAGTCAAATCCCCAGAGGGTGACTTAGGTCTGCAGCTCACTACTTTGTCCTTTACTAAGGATATTAATATTGCTCAGGAGTTCCTAAAATGTAACTCATCTTAAAAAAAAATAAAAAAATTGTCCTTTCAATTTTTTAGGCTGTTTACAACTGAATGTAATACAGAAAAATGTGTAACAGGAGAGTCACAGCAATAATGATATCTGTTTTGTAAGGGGACACATGTAAATTGGGAATGGTCCAGATGAGAGTGTTTATTATGATCCAGCCCTTTGAGAGGTACTGAAAAAAAAAAATAGAATCATTGCTAAATCAGTGATTCTTATAGAAAATTCAGATCTGGATCATTTTCTTTGCTAGCACCTCTGAGCCACTGAACTAGGAGTAGAAAAGTCATCGTAAGCTTGAGCGTAACTGGCTGGATTTTGACCCTTAGCACTAACTACAAAGTGGGTGGAGAATCTGTCCTAAAATAACATCAAAGAACTTTTTACATACAAGATGAGGCAAATGAGGTAAGGCTGAGAAGTTGCCCAGCCTGCAGGGGTACTACCCTTTCCACATCAGAGGGAAGGGCATTACTTTTTAGGCTGAGGAGTGAGAAAAAAAGATGGATCTCTGTAATGGAGAAAACCAAGGAAAATAGTCCAAAGAGAGCCAGAAGGGAAGGTAGTGCATCCTGACTTGGTTTTCTCTTCCAAAACTCTGCTGGGTCAGAGCTCTTATCTTGTTGCTACAGCATCTAAATGGAAGTTTTATGTTAGTGCATATGCATCCACCTAAAGCCACATGAAATGGGAAGAGATGTTCTTGTATTTGAAGCAGAGGGTGAAATTATGTCATTCAGCAGTTCAATTGACTGCTCATGTTTGATAATCGAAAGCCCAATGACATATATATCTACTTTAATTCAAACAAGGGTGCATTTTTAATAAAGTTGTGGAAAGAAGAAATAGCAGAGAGTGGTGGTTTAATGTTTACTGCACGAGCTTGCAGATTCTCTTTGCTTGAGGCTTGTGGATGGAGTCAGAAATATGGCACTAGGACTCATAAGAGAATCATTTGGCTCTAAGCACCTCGGAGCACTTCTATTATTGCAGACTGACAGCTACTTTTTTTTGCACATTTGGTCAGGAAGATACATAACTGCACTTTAGTGTTTTAGTTATCAGAGCTAATTAACGTCACTAGAATTTAGGAGAACAGGGATTAGTATCAGTTGCTTTTAAAGGATGATACATTGGGAGGAGAATCAACAAAAAGCAATTTTCCTTGCATGTACTCAAAACCATATGCCTTAGGAAGGTAAATATCCCAGTGGTGAGCTGTAAAAACTCCAAAGATTAACCCCTGCTCCAATCCATCAGCGCCATGGGCATGTTAGTCCCCGGACAGAACCTCAGGTTTAGTAGTGGACAGGTACGGTTGGACTCAATAACCTCAAAGGTCTTACCCAACCAGGTGGTTCTATGGTTCTTTGTTTTAGCTCCTTCTGTGACACCAGCTGCTGTTTGTACAGGTGCAGTGGTATGGGGATAGTCCTCTTCAAAACAGGGAGTTGCAAACATGTTGGAGGCCCTGTAAATAGCACAATACAAGTAGATATACAGGGAGTCTAAAAATTCCCAGTGGGCATAATCTATTAATTGTCTATTGGCTTATTAAAACTAATCAAATAAAAAGTGTAGCAGCTTCTGTTTTACAGCCCTGGCTGGGGGGGGATTTCTTTAACAGGTGCCCAGGTCTGAGTTTTGGTGGATGGCATTGACACACTTGAACTTTTCAAAGATGGTAGGTGCATAAAAATGTTAGGAGTCCTGGGGAACTGATAAAAAGCATTCAGCTGATCAAGGCTGATTCCATTTTAGTGAAGCAGAACTTCAGAGGATGTAATTAGTATCATGCCTGACCTTGACACTCCATTTCAGCAACCAGAGCTCAAGATCCTATACGCAGCCATATGAAGCCATTAGAAAATACATTTGGTTTCCATAAGAATCTCAATGTTTAGTAAGCTCTTTCACTGTCTATTGAAACATATGAATGATAAAATAAAACCTGGAAACTGCTATAGTGGAACAGTCATGAGGCAAAAATGATACACTGTACATTGGGAAAAAAAAAATGTTATCTAATGAAAATATGCACTTCACATAACAAGCAACACAACATACTGAAATATTTACGTAGCCGCCACACATTTGGTGTGGGGTATTCTGTCAGCCACTGTGTACCCCATTATGAAACGTCCTTGTCACAATAATTCAATATACAAGTAATGCGATGCAATATAGTTGACTCCCTTTACTGTGGAATGAAGCTTGTGTATGGTGGAGTAGTAACACTTAGTGGCCAAGTGTCATTCCAAATCTCTGTTCCTCTTTGCCTCTTGTGCTGAGAGACATCACAGGTTACTGCACAACTTTTCCAAATATTGCCATTTTTCACCTCAGACCATTGGTAATACTTTAAATACTAAAAATTACCATAAAATAGAACAAGTTATAGGTAATTATTTGTTACTGTCGCATAAACAGCTTACCAAGACATTTGTTTCACCTCTGAAAGAGTTTCATAGATTTTAAGATGCCCAAGACAAAGACTGGTCTTTTTGTTTCATGTTATAAATGCAGTCAAGCAGATGAAACTAAAGAAATAATAATACCGGAAGGTCAGCAGTTTTAAAAAATAACTGGGGTAATTAGACAACTTAACTGAGTTACAAAGAGGGCTGGTGGTTAGATTGTGTCCAAATTAGATCCTATTAAATTGCCTCCTGATGAGTAGCTAGGGTCAATAACCACTTCTGAACATCTTGGTCTAACATCTTGTGGGCAAATCAGAAAACACCAGGACAAAACTGTAATTGTCCAGGACTCAAGTAACGTAATGAGAAACGACTGAAGTGAGTACATTTTACTGATGTTGAAACAGTGTCCCAAATTGTTTTGGAAAGAGAGTAAATCCATTTTTCAAAGTGATTTAATAACAACTTCTGCATTAGCAATGTAATGACAGCAATTCCAGAAAAAAAAAATAGATATATAAAAAAATAATAATAGAAAAAGGAACTTCCCTGAAACATAAACATTCACTGAAAATCTATCATGGCATCAACTCATGGAGTCCTAGTTCATTGCCAAAGAAATAATTCAAACGGAATGTGCGTGTTCAGATACTAGATGATAGAATTCTAGGGCTCCTGCATCATTTTTATATCTTTCACCCATAAAAAAGACTTAATTTTATACTAATTTTTAGATAGGCAGGAGCTCTCTCTTTTCTCACTTAAACAAGGACTTCATTTTTCACATACAAAAGATCCACTTCTCTTTTCATTCAGGAAGATAATGAAGCATTTTTTGCATAAATTAGAAAGAGGATTATTGTCATTTAGCCCTAATGTGGTGGCTAAGAGCTATTTAAACATTTTATCTTGGTTATATCCTTTCATTGTTAACTAGTACAATGGAGGGGTTTTGTGAAGTGAGTGGAACAGAAAAGGAAAATCTTCAGTGCTTGTCAGGAAACTCAAACAGCAAGTATAATTGTCATTAAAAAAAGCACTTTTGGCAAGAGTTTTTTGTGTGTGTGGTGAGAAAAGTAGGTTTCAGAGACAGGCAGAGGACAAACTTTGCTTCTCAGAGCTTTTTCCTAGAGATCTGGGCAACTGGACAAGATGCACAATACCTGGGACAAGCTGAAATTAGAATGACAGACCATGGATGGCGTTGAGTAATCTGAGTGATACAGCGCATTTTTGGTGGAAGCTGGTAAAGCTCCCAATCTAATGAGTGCATTTAAATATGTCATATTCTGCAGAAAACAGTGTAGAGAGTTCAGGGAAATGTTATTAATATTTCAATGCGCATCTTTTTATATGAAATATACATCTTGTGTATGCAAAGTACATTTCCAGGAGCTTGCTGAATTCTGAGGCGAAGATATGTGTGTCTCAGCATTGAGCCTGAATATTTCATTACATCATAAATATCATATGTTTCAGTATATAATGGAAGACAGATAACTAAATATTTGATTTTATGCCAGCCATAATGACCCCTCATCTAAAGTACTGTTTTCATCATCATGACCCAATTATAAGCGTGCTGAAAAATTCCTCAATAATTTCAGGATCCAGTAAAACATGGCTGTGTTAGTGCTGGATGTAGTAGCAATGTGACAATGACTCTGTTGCGGTTTATGTCCAGCCTTTATTATCATCAAAAATGCTCTGTTGCTTCCAAAGTAGCAGACAGCGTTTCTCTGACGGGTTTCCAGGTTGAGGTTGTCTCAGTATGTCGAAGTCCCTTTCCACCCCAGACCACAGAACAAGCTGTTCTGTGCAAGGCTGACTCTCAATTCCATGTCTTCTCTCTCTTTCAATGGAAACTACCCTGTCTTCCCCCAGCAATCAGCTGTGTAAGTCACTAAATATCTTGAGGTCACTTGGTATTCATAGGCTAA
>NW_010307192.1:20001-25505 GCF_000700745.2 Antrostomus carolinensis
TTTGTATTTACAGCACTCCAGCAAATGCAACCTTTATAATAAGAAGTAGCTTCGGACTGCAAAGTTCATATGTCTGCTGATATTTTGTTAAGGTGTAGAGGTGTTTACATCCCAGGCATTAGGCGAACTAGAGCAGAAATCACAGAATCACAGAATGGTGGAGGTTGGAAGGGACCTCAGGAGATCATCCAGTCCAACCCCCCTGCCAAAGCAGGTTCCATACACCAGGTTGCACAAGAAAGTGTCCAGGTGGGTTTGAACATCTCCAGAGATGGAGACTCCACACCCTCTCTAGGCAGCCTGATATTGATAAGGTCCCTCTCAGTCTGCTCTTCTCCAGGCTAAACAGTCCCAGATCTCTCAGTCTTTCCTCATAAGAAAGATGCTCCAGCACCTTTGTGGCCTCTGCTGGACTCTCTCCAGAATTTCCCTCTCTCTTGAACTGGGGAGCCCAGAACTGGTCCCCACACTCCAGATGTGGCCTCACCAGGGCAGAGTAGAGGGGGAGGAGAACTTCCCTTGACCTGCTGGCCACGCTCTTTTTAATGCACCCCAGGACACTGTTGGCCTTCTCGGCCACAAGGGCCCATTGTTGGCTCACGGTCAACTGGTCATCCACCAGCACTCCCAGGTCCTTAAACCAAAGGTTTAGTTTTGGTTTGGTTTATTTACCCTGTCTGTAGTGCTTTCATCAGTGCTGTGCTATTTGACTCTATCCCCTCCTCGTTCTTTGCTTACAGTGTGAGGTTAGAGCAGTGAAACTTTATGTCACACATTTTGTCCATGGGACAGCTTGTTTGGCTTCTGCTTCAAGGCTCACAACAAGGGAAGCAAGAGACTCAAAATTCCTACCTAAATCTGTATACCATAGCTAATGGTGCTCTCGTGACACAAAAACTTCAAGCCACAACTGTTTTGTGTTGTGTCTTTAGAGACTGTGTTGCAGAGAAAGACGAGGGCAAAACTGATGCAAATTGTAGTAAGGTTGAACCAGAAGAACATTAGACACAATCAATGGAGTAAAATAACAGCTTGCCTGCTGTCATATCCTCACCATGATATACAGACCAGGAGGACTGAAAGAAAAGGATCTTTTTTTCAGGAATTTGGGCTGAGGAGATATTGTTCTGCCTGATGCCCTTATGATCCACATGCAAGCAAACTAAGCTTCAGTATTTGTAGTATCCGTCTGTCTCTCTGGTTCCCTTTCCCCTTCTTTTCTCCCCCTTTTCTTCATCCCTTCTTCCTTTCTCCTTGATCACACACATCTTCCCCTGGTTGCTGTGTACATGTATCACCACCATCTTGTTAAATCCCATTTCTTTTCCAGCCCCTTACAGCTCTAGAGCGAGGAAGGACACTCTAAGCCATAACACCTTGGTTTGTCAAGCCACTAGGATGGTCCTAACCCTTGAGAGAAGGAACTTTGACTGCAGGAGCAGGTCTCACATTTTGTAGACCAACACACACTTCAGCCCAGGCCTTGCTGAAGCAAGTCCTGGGGGAAAGTCCTATCCTGCAGGAGGATACTGCTGCACTTAAATTTCAGGTTGCGAGTTCTTTGTGAAATCTAGTCTTAGGAGAAAATACTGAACTGTTAGATCATGTCAAATGAGTATGGCTAAAAGCAAACAGCAGCAAAAGCACCAAGTTGCAGAACACATACTTCATGCAAGTCCAGAAGATGCCTGGATAGGACTAATTCTCTTGGTTTATTAGCACAAGGTTATTACAAACCCAGGCTCATTAATCAGACTGTATTAATTGTCCTTCAAGCCATAAGAAGTGTATGAAAAGAGCTTCCATGGGTCAGGTTTTCCTCTTGTGTGCTATTTCTACATCTGTAAGGGCCAGAGATGAGAAAGCATGTTTAAATTTGAGAGGAGTTTTAAGGATTCTTCCTGAAGGAGAGCAGTTGTCCTGAATAGGCAGGCCTAGGCAAGGACAGTAAGGTGCCTGCATACCTCCAGGTGAGTCTGCTCTGAGGAACGTTCACGGAGTGTGGCTGCACTTGCTCTACATCAGTGCAAAGCAAAATTATTTGCAGTATGTTTTAGAGGCATTAAGTTCAGTCCTCGCTTAGGAAAGTTCCTTAGTTTGGTAGAAGTTTTGCTGGAGAAGATACTACAATGAAAGAGTCCATCTCCTCCAAAGTTAACACCATGTTGAACATCCCTCATCAATGGTGTCCTGCTGTCCTCCATGAAGCTATTAACCTGGGGAAAATTAGATCCAGGTATTTTTGTCTAGCTACATTAATTCCCCTGATACTTTAGAGCTGAAAAGCATGAGCCAGTAAATACAACATGATATAAAACACGGGAAGTAGCAAAAGAAACTGTGCAAAGAGTAATTAAACATTGGTCCAAAAAGGAAAAAGAGACCACAGCAAATGTAGACTGCCTTAAAGGGATGGAAAAATATTTCAAGGAGGTGCAAACACTTGTCTCGTCTGCCACTGTTGCAAGTATTCAGATGAAATAATCAAAACTAAGCAGAAGAATTGGGTTTGATTATGAAATAAAATCATAAAGCAAATGTCTGAGTTGGGATTGTTGGCCTGGAACTAGAGAACCATAAAGGCCTTAATAAGAAGGGACTGTAAAGTCCTGGCCCTGCTCTAGTCATTAACTCAAGAGTAGAATCAGAAACAATGCATCTGTGTCGTAGTGTTGCAAGGATTGAACTTTATGACTCTAATGCCTATGGAAGTTTGAAAAGTCTTTGTTTCCCTGACCACTGGGATGTGGAGAAGAGCCTGTTGAGCCGAGTCCTTGGGACAAGGTCATTGGAGGGTCTTTTCTTTTGAGTCGGTGGTCCGTGGTGGTCGCAAAAGAAGCCCTTGGACTCATTTCAAGACTCAACGGGCACGCGCGGCGAGGCGGGGTTTTATGATAATGATTTCTAGGAACTGTATTGAATATGCATGATAATTCTGATGAAATATAATGATTATGTATGATTTTGTATTATATAAACTTCACTCCGTGCGCTGACAGGTCTGCACGATGGGTGGGGCGATCCCTTGTGCATCCAGTGCTGCAATAAAGAAGTTCTGCTTCTTCAGACTGCATTGGTGTTAAGAAGTTTATTCCCAATTTCGGTGACACCACTGTGCTTGGCAATGAAAGGAAGGCGAGATTCTTCATAGCAGTCTCCAGAAATCCCACATTTAAGGGCAGCAAATACTCAGCATTGACCGTACCTTACGCCTTTCTTGGACAAGAAACAAACAAAGAAACAAGGCCAAGCTGCAGCCAAAGAACTTTTAAAAATAAATTATGCTCTCTTCACATGGGTTTGAAAGCAGGGCCACGTCCCTTGACATTTTGGACATGGTTGTTTCAGTAGGATTAGCAGAATGTAATGTTGTGCTTAGTGGTCTTGCTTGGATTGGACTCGTTGTTACTTTGGTCTTTCAGTACCAGCTACACATGCTGATTACAAAACTCACTGTAACTCCCAGCAATGTGTTGTAGACAATGAAAACACTAAGCAGAAATTTGTGGGTTTGTAATTTTCCTGTGGAAGCTGCTGTTAAAGGAAATGTAGCCAGACAGAAGTTCAACATCATGGCAGGCTGGAGTATTTAACCTTTACCCATAACCAGATCCACGGGTTCGAGCCTGGACTGGCACTTCCCTCCTCCATAGGAAGAGAAAAACACAGACTCTGCTCCCTGGGACATGGGTCAACACTGTCACAAAGAAGGATGAGCATGAGCTTCTCTCTCATCCACATTTGGGCAGCTGACTATGGCCTGAAATGCTGAGGTCAGGTTAAGAAAAAAAAAAACCCCAACAACAAGAAGAAGACTGATCTAACAGAGGCTTAGCACAATTTCCCAAAGCACTATATATTTATTTGTGTCTGAGTATGAACACATGAGGCTAATTTTAGTTCCTGTTTTTGAAAATGTTGGCCCTAATCTACATAGACCATCATTTATTCCCTGCCCTGCCCCCTCCACTCCCTCCCATTTGCCATAAGACAGATGGAAATATCATTTTCCAGAGCTAATTTTTTCCAGGTGGAATGCCTCCAAACTATAAAAGTGAATTTCTCACAATCATCTATGGACAGAATTAAAACCAGAACTTTAAATCAATTGGAATTTACTGTCAGAAAATTCCAGTTAGGTGAGGAGCAGGCAGTAGCAAGCCTGCAAGGGGATGGGTTTGCCTTTTTCTGTTTCTTTTTTGGTTTTGTTATTCAGAAAGCTCAGCAAAAAAAACCTGGAGAAACAGTGGCTGCACTCCAGCTTTGCCCTTTTTGTGTATGAAGTCAGGCAATAATTATAGCACAGGGCAGAGGCTACAGCTCCAAAAGTTCAACTACCCATTTTAATCATTTTCCAGCTGAACTGATGTTCAGAAGCAAAGTTGCTTAAGCGCAGCCCTGCAATTCATTCCGCCAGCTACAGACACCTGCAGAGTCACCAGAAGATTATTCCGAACGCAAATAATCCATCCCGTGGCCTGGAGTACAGCACAGAGATTTAGTTACTACCATTGCTGGGGAAACCAGAGATCTGTGGCCAGAAATATCACACAGATGGGGCTGTTTGAAAATCCACTGCATCCTGGGCTTTCAAACCTTAAAAAACAGATGAAGTGATTCCAGCGTGACCCCTGCTGTGATATAATGGATCCTGTCTGTGCGCGCGGAGTTTGCCGTGATTTACCTCTTGCAATTCCTGGCTTGGGTAAGAGAGGGCAATTCTGAAAATGAATTACTATTGATTAGACATCCTGTGCTATTGAGTCCTAGGCAATTTTATGAATTTATTTATTTGAATAAAAGCTTTTAATGACCCCACTAATTTTGAATGGCTCGAGCAAAACAGCAATTCTTCTTTCCTTTATTCCTGCTTGCGAACAGCAGATACATACTTCTAGTCCCTGTTTATGCCAGCTATGACTTGTTGTCGCTCTTAAATGGATAGATCTACCTGAATAAAATTACAGCATGGGTTTCAGGAGAAGCAGGAGAGACCCTCTCTGGGGGATACAGTCTGCACTCAGAGTGCAGGGGCATGTCTTGCTTTTCTGTGGCAGGTGAAAGGGGTTGAACCCGTTCCCAGAGCATCATAGAAACAATCACAGAATGCTCTGGTTTGGAAGGAGACTTAAAGATCATCCAGTTCCAACCCCCCTGCCATCAGCAGGGACACCTTCCACTAGACCAGGTTGCTCAAAGCCTCATTCAACCTGGCTTTGAACACTTCCAGGGAGGAGCAGCCACAGCTTCTCTGGGCAGCCTGGGACACTGTCTCACCACCCTCACACCAAACAATTTCTTCCTCACATCTCATTTAAATCTCTCTTTTTTCAGTTTAAATCCATCGCTGCTCGTCCTGTCACTCCCTGACCTTGGTCAAAGTCCTTCCCCAGCCTTCCTGGAGCCCCTTCAGGTACTGGGAGGCCACTATAAGGTCTCCCCGGAGCCTTCCCTTCTCCAGGCTGAACAGCCCCAACTCTCTCAGCCTCTCCTCACACCAGAGC
>NW_010307192.1:25602-41337 GCF_000700745.2 Antrostomus carolinensis
GGGGTCTCAGGAGAGCAGAGCAGAGGGGCAGAATCCCCTCCCTCCACCTGCTGCCCACGCTGCTCTGGATGCAGCCCAGAACACGGTTATTGACCTTCTGGGCTGCAAACTCTGGCTCATGTTAAACTTCTTGTCCACCAGCACCCCCAAATCCTTCTCCTTAGGGTTGCACAGCTGGGGCAGAGCATCCCTCCAGCAGAACATCCCTCCAGCAGAACATCTCCCCTTTTGCTGAGCACAGCAGCAGCAGGCTACAAATAAAGGACTATACCGGCAATACAACTGGGGACCGAGCTCCTTAATTAGTCCTCACACCCTCTTGCCAAAAAGAATATTCTGCTGAGGATTAGGTGCTGTTCCACTAAAGATGGGATTGTACAGAAACATGTGAAGGTCCTAAACAGGCAGCCTAATGGGCTGTGTTTTAAACTCTAAATCTTGCCAGTGTCTTATTAGGCATTTCTGCTTGCTGCAGAAATAAACACCGAGGTAAAATGGAACGTGGCACTGAGCTGTGCTGTGACGGAAACAAGTGACAAAATGCTCAGTGGAGTCAGGCTCTCCATGCTCTCTGTAAAAGCCTAGGAGACTTCTGCAAAGATGTTCCCAGTGCTTGTATATTAATGGCCTTTTAATAGGAATTCTTTACTGAATAACCTAATGCGTGAGAACAGCGACCACAGTTTGAAAATCATCAGCCCACTTCCCCCCATCAGAGGAAATGGATTAAGCGGTATTTTCGGTAGCACAATGGACTTGAATGAAGGAATAAATGGCTTTTGATATATGATAGTTTCAGGAGAGTGACACAAAAATAGGCTGAAGAAAGTCCTCAAAGGCACCTATACAGAACATTTTCAAGGCCTGGAAATAGCCTGTATATAGAACATCCTCCTTTCATTCGGTCAAATAGAATGTGCTTACACAGCAGAAAGGACAAGGGCTGGGAGCTCCGCCTGGCTTCCTGTGATTATTTCCAACCATAATCAGTGTGGTACTAATGTACAGAGGGATCAGTTCTGGAAAATGCCTTGAGTATGCTGCCTATGGAATAATAAATTTTTTAAAAGAGGGAGAGAGGCAGAGAAGGAGGAAGAGAAGGAGCTCAAGAGGGGCTGCGCTTATTACAAGCAGAAAAACAGGTTCCTGAAAGATGGATCAGGGCTCAGGCAGGCACTCAAAGGCTTTAAACAAGCTCTGCAGGGAATTCAGTTCTCTACCTTAGAGTAAAAGCATGCAGTGATAAAACGGGCTGTTTATGACACATATAATCTATGGTTTTAATTGAAATTTGTCAGACACACGTACCTCTGTGAATGGATGCTGAATTTAAGCTCTCCAAGTGAAAAAAAGCAAGCAAGAGGGTACAACGCAGTCAGTCTTCCAGCAGTCTAGGAAAAGGTAGACTTTTTCAATTACTTATTAGATGAGTATTTCATACCCTAAAGGCAGATCATTTCCACCAGAATCAGAGGAAGCTTTGTCTCTAAGGATGGATTTGAATGTGGGCTCCTGCAGTGGCTCCCTTAATCCCTGAATGAGCATAAACAAGGCAAGTGCGAAACCAACAGCTGGTACCAGGTACCAGTTCTGGTACCTCTAGAAGCTGTTTTTCTCTCTGTGAAGGTGGGTGCTGTCACCATAAGGTGATGGTCCAGGCCCTCCTGCTTCCTTCCCTCCCCTCCCCCCCTTCCATTCCCCTCCTCTTTCCCCAGCATTCAGAGTCTGGCATTCAAATCAAAGATTTGCTTTGAAGTTATAACCTAAAATGGGAAGTTGATAACTATTTTCCTCCCAGTGCTTTAGTGATGATGAATTGCTGATCACAAAAAGGAAATGACTTCTCTTTCTTTGTTTTTTCCCCTTTTTTCTTTTTTTTTCTTTTTTTTTTTCTTTTTTCTTTTTTTTCATTTACATGAAATAAGTAAAAGTCAAAGCTCCACACTGCAAATATGTGCAAATTCATCCACTGGCTGTGTGTGCTACAGCAAATCCTATGGAGATAAGGAGCTCAAGCAGCAGGGGTGCAGCAACATAAGCTCCGAAGCTAGACATGCAATTTAATAGGCAACAAATTTAACAAAGGACAAAGGGATATTTAACAGGGAGGTGAAATATTCCAACCATTAAAAAACACTAAATTGCTGTGGTTTAGTGCTCCACCTCGATATAGAATGTTTAAATGGCAAGAATATATATATAAAGGTTTGCCCAGGAATTAGTTCAGTTTGGTTTTTGTTTTTTGTTGTGTTTTGGGTTTTTTTTTTTTAAAGCAAAGAGCTGTTCTGAGGGATGGTGATTGTTGCTGTTGTTATGAACAGAATTAAGTAAAATAATATTGGTGGGGGGAAGGAGGGGAGGGCTTAATAGTTGGTGCTGAATGCTCAAGGTAATCATCCTGTTCATCATAAATGATGGTGTTTAACCATAAGCAAATTAGACCATGTCAATCTTTTAGGAGGCAATTAAAGCAATAGATTTTCTGTGGCCTGTTTTCACACACGTGGGGCCTGATTCACCTCCCACCTACCTCTCGGGCACAAGCGTAACTCTTGTCTTCAGCGCAGCTGGGGCTGACTTTTACCACTACCAGTGGTAACTGGGTCAAGCCCATAATACAGGGCAGAAATGGGCTTCAAAAAAGGAAAAAAAAAAAAATAATAGTTCTCTTCTAAACAGATATCTGCAGTTCATTTGTATCCAATCAGGTTGCATCAGGATTCATTGCATTTAATGGGAAATGCGCTCTTCTGGATCAGATCCCTGTTTTCAATTTGGAGAGTATCTGATTCCAATGGCAGAGGTGACAAGAATAAAGAGGAAAGGAGAAGCAAGTGCCTATAGCATCGATTTCTGCCACACTAACAGTGCTGCCAGTTTCTGAATCACTGAGACCATAGAATTTACTTATATTTTCCAAATTATGATGGTGAAAGAAGTAGTGAAAAATTAACAATCTCTTTATTTGACCTTATTTGAAAAACTAACTACTGTCTTTCTCTAAGAATGATGTTGTTTTGGGTTTTTTGGGGTTTTTTGCATAAAAGTGCCTTTACCACAGTGTGTCTCTTTCTAAGGAATCCACTATTCTGCAGTGATGGTCTGCAGCAATATTCCTGACATACAGCATAAGTCAGCATCAGGCTCATTACTGGTTAGAATGGGATCAAGTTCAGCCTCAGTATCACCTAACATGTCTTTCAAGAGTCACAGAGGGAGGAATGATGGACAATGTTGCTGTGCCTCTGAAAATATTTTTTTTTTTTCCAAAAACATGTCACAGAGACAACATATTTTCTGTACAAAGCTTTGATGCAACTGGTATTAGGAAGAACACCTGCACAGATTTATCTGGGGCAGAAATGTTGGTGTACCATTTTCCTAACAAGCGGAAAGAAAAATTGCATGGTATCACAGTGTTAATACTGTAGACTTCTGCTTCAGTTCAAAAAGAGCCTGCTCAGATTTATGCAATCTATTTGAATTATGGAGAAGCCAGACCTGAGCAGATTACCATTGTCAACCTGCTTACAGGTATTTGGAAGATGTCAGTTCCTATATAGAAGTAAAACAATAAGGAGAATTTGGTATCATCAGTTTGCCTCCCTTGTATCTCATCATTGCACACATCTGACATGCTTACCTTAAGGGTCTGACAGGAGTCACTTTTGGAGAAGAGAACCAGGAGGGCAGGAAGGAAAGTACTAATATGAAAGAGTAGGCCAAGAGAGGCTTCCTGTCAGCCTCTAAAGGAACCACTGAATCCTGCCCCAGATTGCTGTACACCCTGACAAAACACTTCAGCAGACTTTGATCACCATGGCACGTAACCAAGATGAATGTTAGACAAACCACCAAGGGGTCACTTCTACTTTGACCACAAGATCATACATATTCAGTGAGCTTCCCCAAGTGACGTAGACCTGCTCCTTCCCACCCACCAACAAACAGCCCACCTATGTTCCTTGAATTCAGCACTTTCATTCATCTCATTGGGAAGTAACAGACATCCTCAAGGAGTTGCAGATCGAGCCCTGAGAAGTGGACTATGCTCTTTCTTCCTCATCCTAGGAAAGAAAACGCTCAACAGCTGGTGCCACTACTGAGGGCAGCGGCCAGTGCGACACTGGAACGGAAGGCCCTCCTTTCTCTGACCATCTGTCAGTCCAGTGCTGAGGAAATCTACCTTGTAGACCTCATTCTGGGCCAGCTGGCAACAAGTCTTGTACCTCTGTTTACCCAGAAGCCAGCAAAAACCACCTTCAGGGCTGCTGGAGTTAGCATCAAACTGTAGACCTCATTCTGGGCCAGCTGGTAGCAAGTCTTGTAGCTCTAAGTTTACCCAGAAGCCAGCAAAAGCCACCTTCAGGGCTGCTGGAGTTAGCATCAAAGAAGCATTCTGGTCAAGACAGAGATGAATAGACATTTTTTAAAAAAGAAGCTGCATTTCATTGGAAAGCACCTTATAACTACATCTGAGATGTTCTATGAAAACAGATAGAGTTTGACCAAACTTTCGGTGAACAGTCAGTGGGTTTGCAAGGAACTGCAGTTGAGTGGGTCGCACTGGATGCTCAAGAGTCCACATTTCCAGCCCTATCAGTTTCCTAAACTCTGTCATCTAAAAGCCAGAGGAGTTACTTGGAACCCAACAGCTCCAGGATCTGGATCCCATGGTTTCCATCAGTGAGGCCATAAGCCCTAAAAGGTTGTGGCTGCTGCTGCTGAGGTTCATGGACCTGCAGCCCTGTGTCCCAGCTCCAACACCACCACCCTGGGAGAACAACATGTGATTTTTCATGCAGTGCTTTTGTCAGCCCTGTCCACAACAAACTCCTTGGGAGAACAGAGACTGTCATAACCTCACTGCCACAGCTGGCAGTGCAAGGTGGGCTTTCACCTTCGCTTTCCTCCTGGAACACAAATACCTGGCAGGACATGTGTTTGCAAGAGCCATACTGAAACAACACTCCTTCCCTGGGGAGACAATGAAGATACAAACAGCCTCTGACAGTTGTTAGCTATGTTGCTGGAGGTTTTACTGAATGGCATTTGCAAACCAGGGAGGTTGTCATGGTACAAAAACCTACATAAAAGAGAAGAATTGCTCGTTTCACCAGAAAGTGCACCAAGAGAAAAAAAAAAAAGGACATAAACAGAGTTACAGTCTCAACATATCCAGTTCAGCAGCATCTGTGAGCTGACATAGCTGAGAGAAGTGAGGAAGAAAGGCTTTTTTGTTAAGACACTGGAATGAGAGACTAAGGAGATCTAGATCTGAAGCACAACTTAAATGGACCTTCCTGACTCTGCCTCAGGTTTCTTACATTTCTTAAGGCAAAGCATTTAATCTCCCCTTTTGGAATTCCTCATTTGTAAAATAAGAATAATACTTACTTCCTTCCTCCTTGTCTTGTCTAATTAGTCAACCAAGGCCAAAGCCATAAAAGAACTTAGCTACCTAAAGTAAAATCTAAGTGACTGAATTAAAACATGTTTCCTCAGCATGTTCTTGCAGCTGTTGCCTAGAGCTGGAGACATATGAAATCTGTATATGAACGCATTAAGAAATGGCATGTACCTCCATGTACCTCACTTTCTACAACTACCTGAAAGGAGGGTGTAGAGAGGTGGGAGTCAGTCTCTTCTCCCAGGTAACAAGTGACAGGACAAGAGGAAATGGACTCAAGTTGCCCCAGGGGAGGTTTAGATTGGATATCAGGAAAAACTTCTTCACCAAGAGGGCTGTCAAGCATTGGAACAGGCTGCCCAGAGAGGAGGTGGCGTCACCTTCCCTGGCGGGATTTGTAAGAAGGGTAGATTAGGTGCTCAGGGACATGGGTCAGAGGTGGAATTGGTACTGTTGGGTTTATGGTTGGATTCAATGGTCTTAAAGGCCTTCTTCAACCACCACGATTCTGTGATTTTATGATTCTATGATTCCATGTTCTTACCTAGGCACTAGGTGAGATATTGAATCTTTGGGGCACCTGAATTCCCCTGAAGATTTAGTCTTGCTGAGGTTATCATTTGGGGATTCATTGTACTGACCATCATAACAGTTACTGTTTAGGAGACAGAAATATCTGACTTCCAGAAAACATATAGTTGAGTTGCATACTTTTTTTTGAAGAGCAGGCAGTTTGTCTGATAAGAAGAGATGTTAAAATGAGTGGCTTTAGTGTAATTTAGTGCTGAAGGAAAGATGCTGTGTAACAAGGACTGTGTGATCACAAAGGCTTTGAAAGAGTAGGAGCATGTTTATCCTGTTTGACAGTATCACCCACAATGTGTCATTATAGATACTGATGCTTGTATACCCATAATTAAAGTGTTGCGCTTAAATAGCTAAATGCAGAAAGAAGTGTCAGCTCATTAACACAACTTTAAGTTAAATCATCTACTTTATGTCTGGTTATGCAGCCCACACATAAGAGCCGAGCCAAATCTTTGAGGTTCCTTGCTTAAAAGAAGAGTTACTCTGTCTAATCATCAAAGCAGAGCTCCTTGAGGAGCATAAAAACCTAATGGGTTTTGCAAGAAAATTATGTCACCTTCAAATCAACGTTGATAATACAGGTGGCATTTAAAAAAAGTAAAGTCATTCATATTAACACAGTCTATCTCCAGTGTCTGTCAAAAGAGATTATGAACTCGCTGTCCAGAAAGACATTTTGCCAAAACAGGGTTTTGTTAGAATAAGACAGGCTGACAAATCACAGTGACTTTATTTTTTTCCCGACAATTTCTTCATTTGGACTTAAAGAATATAGACTTAAGTATAGAGTATATACTTAAGGATGTATAGACACCTTATTTTGTACAAATAATCAGGATCATTCAGGCATCTACTGGTGTTATTCACATGCTTTCTCTTGTGATGCCCCCAGGATCAGCGTTGACTCTGTGCAGGAAAGGACGTCATAAATCTTGGAGGGAAAAAGTAGTTTTTCAACATAATACTTGTTATGAAGGACAAAAGAAAAAGTCTAAGAAAATATCATTCTCTGCAAGTCTGCCAGTCCAGACGACAGTATGGATTAGCATAATAATAACATTACCTAATGATGCTACTATATAATGTTCAGCTACTTCTGAAAAAAAAACGATGGCATGGGCGAAGGTAGAAAAATCTTGAGCAGAAAGGTATATATAACACTGATTTAAAAAAAAAATCAAGAGGTGTCCTTGTAAATCCTTCACATTTGTTAAAAAAAAAAAAGATAAATCAGTTTAACTATAGAAGTTTCATAGCTTTAATTGAATGGACATACATTTGTTTGATTGCTTCCTGAAAACTTTTTCTAAAAACCTAACCGAGATATTCCTGCACAGGGAAGTGTTATGTATATCAAAAATGGTAAAAGACAACAGTTAAAGAACAATAATGAATAACAAAGTAGTGAATTGTTAACATCTTGCATTACACCACTGGACATAGAGAAAGACCCTACCCATGAAAACTATGTGGTGTGTTTGTGATTTACAAATATGAATGATTTCATACTGGAGAATTAAGTACAGAAAAACAGCATAAATCTGTTAAAAACATGAATATGCATAAAAAAACTGAGACTGAATTATGAAATATATGATCTGATGGACACCAGGAAATATAATTCCAAATGCAGAAGTAAAAGGATTGGGGACTGGTGAGCATGGGCAGTGAAATTAGGAATTCACTTCAACTGCAAGCTGAGATGAGAAAAATAAAACCACCCTCAACAGTCAAGGTGCTGCAAAGGCAGGGGAAATATTTTACACATCAAGGTTGTTATGAGAACAATCATCTGGAATATTGCATCACTACAGCATCACTACAGCAGACACACTGGGCATGGAAAAGGTGCCCAGAGGGGATCAAAGTAATTCAGGAAGGGCCTGAACTAAAAAAATACAATAAACTCAGTCTGGTTAAGCAATGACAAAGACAGGATATTGTGACATTCTACCAACATTTGGGAAATGGAGATTAATTTTTTTAGTATAACTAATAATTGACATTTAGCACAGCATCATACATATCACTAAATGTAAATGGAAGGAAATTAGGAGTGAAATTTTAAGAAGAATTTCAAGAAAAACTTATTGACAGTGAAAGATATTCGATTGTGGAGTAGTCTCCCTAGGGAAATAATGAAAGCATTGTCACCTGGAACTTTTAAAATTACACAAAAACACCCCACAATAGAGTATCTAGTAGAAAGAATGGTCTTTGAACTACCTCAGGGAGTCGAACTGAATAACTTCATTGGTCTTCCTAGTCTCTAATTTCTGCAGGACAGACCATGCCCTATGTGCCTTCCACACAAGGGAATATCAAGCTCAGGCTGTCTGCAGTTGGGGTATTGAGTGTGCCATTGGCTGTGCTGGGGTGGGAAGAGGGTTGAGCTCCCCACCCTGGCCCTGCCTGATCCATCCTCCCACGGACCCCCTAACCCCACCCCTTTATTTCCCTTTCACATCCCCATAGCTGGGTGAGGAACAGCCATGGGCCCCAGATTAATTCATTTCACCATATTGCAGCCTCTGATCTGGGGAAATCCTGGTGGCAGGATTTATTTATTTATTTATTTCTTCCAAGAGACACTTCTGCCCCATGCTCTTAAATTTAGATTCTTCTGTATCCAGACATTTGCTCTGGAGAAGTAATAAACAAATGTGGCTGTGACTCTTGCTTCCTACCTTTCTGTCTAATTGATTAGAAGATCCTTTTTGTCTGAGCCCAGCAGCTGATTTTTTTTCACGCTGTCTCTTGGCATGACTTTTCTCATCATTTGATCATCTAGAGAAAGGTTCAGCTCATGTTTCAAGTTTCTGCATTCCATTTTTTTTTTTTTTTCTCAACAGAAACAGCAAAAAGAAAAAAGAAAATAAGAAAAAAACCACTGTCACTTAGACCAATAAAGCTACAACTGTGGAAAAGTTTTTGTAGTGTAAAACTGATAACCTCAATTCTTTGGTATAACACGACTGTGTTCTATGATGTACCAGCATGGTAAGGGAGGTTCTGTGTGTGATTTGGGATTTGATGCACGAGAAGAGGAAGTGTGACTGGAGCACAGGATGCTCTAGTCTATGCTGGAGCATTAATGCTATAGGTGTAGCTAACGTTTCGTTAAATTCCATCAATCTTAAGTTCACTGACATAGATTCAAGCAGTTTTAAATTGCACTGGAGTTGTACTAAGGCCACAGACAGGGAAGAGGGGTGACAGCCAGATGTAACTTTTGTCTCAGCTCATTTTGTATGCAATGGCAATTCAACAAACTAATAACAGAGAGCACATTTGAAGCGTGTTGAGCATCCCTATCAAAAGCATTCTGCCTCAGCAAGTGCTTAATTAGTCTTCGTTTACAGAATGGAGACGAGCAGATCAACATAATCTGGCCATTATGAAAAGTATTAGCAGTTCTTGTAAATGAGAAACACTGTCTGAGACTCAGAGAAAACTGGTTTGTTTTTTTCTGAGGACCATAAGATGAAACCAGCTAGCAGATGCACAGTAGCCATGCTGGCCACCCGACCTCACCTGTTTACACAACAGGAACTGAATCTCCCAATGAGACCCCCCCCCTCAGCTGCAGGCCAGGCTCTTCTCCTGCTCAAAGTCATTCATCCCCTTTTTTGCTGTCTGTTTTAGGTTTCTTCCTGCCCAGCTGTTAGAGGTCTTATTCTGAGTCATCCCACTTTCTCCTCTTGCTGTAACACTGAAGTGGTGAGCACCCAAGTGTATGCCAGAGGAGGAACAAGGTGTTCAGGTGCTGCAGAACCTCAATGCACCCAAATCTTTAAGTTCTCAAGTCTGAACTTTGGGGATCTGCTTCAAACAACAACAACAAGGGAATGGGCTTCTTTGGCCCAGATTGCCACTGGGTTGGAAATGGTCTCTGACTTTGTGCATCTCATAGCAGGTGTTTATCTACGACATGCCAGCTGTTGGTTATCTTAGTGGAACAGGCTCTGCTGCTCTTCTCTCAGTGTTTGAAACCAGTGGGAGATCTTTGTGTGAAGGTTTCACTTGTCTGGCAGCCAAACACAGCCGCTCACTCACTCCCCCCCAACCCAGGGGCTAGATGACAAATTGAAGAGGTAAGGGTAAGGAGACTTTGTAGGTTGAGATAAGAACAATTTAATAATTAAAATATGATAAAACTTAATAATGATATTGAAATAATAATGATAATAATAGTAATAAAATATGCAGATGAGGGATACACATTGCAATTGCTCACCACCTGCTGACCAAACCTGGCCCCTTCCCAGATAACAATCCCAGAGAAACGACAATACCAAAAATCAAAACCACAATCCTAGGAGGGTAAGAGCCCGAGAGAAAGCCAGAGAGAACAAGAGAGGAAAAACCCCTCATTAATATACTGACCATGATATGATGTGATATGGAATATCTTATTGGCATATCCAAATGCCAATTTAGCTTATTAATTTAAATACTCCTTGCCCCCTTAGATCTTGCACTTGTAGCCTAACAAAACAAAAAGTCATTCAACTTCCAGGAACAAAATGAAAACATTGGTGTGTTATCAATGTTTTTCTCATAACAAATCCCAGATGAAACCAAATCGCAGTGCTGTTCTAGCTGCCAAAAAGAAACCCAGCTCTGTTTCAATGAAAACTCAGGACAGTAAGCTTCAACACTCTCTTGAGCAAGTCCTATGCTAACAAACACCCTAAAAACGATGGGATCAAAGTAATGCCTGCAGTCAGGACACCTGGTTCAAATTTTATTTTATTTTTTTCATTTAAAATATTTTTAATGATTCATTTATCCCCAGTTTACTTTTTCTCCCTTTCCTATCCTTCTTTCATGCTGAAGGACATCGATGCAGTAAAGCACTTGAACTTACTGCTGAGTTTATGGACACAGATAGTAATGTTACCTGGTTTTTATGGGCTTTTTTTTTTCAGTGCATAACACTTTCATAAGGAGAAAAGTGCTGCTCGTCCGATTTTACAGGTGGGGAATGGTGGTACTTGCACTGAGGAATGGTTGAGCTGGGAAAAGAACCAAGGCCCCCAGCAGGTATATTGCATTTTCAGTGCTTACAGTGAGTATATTCATGTGCTTATAGTTAAGCAAAAGCTTTACCACTTCCCTTGATCTGTAGCAATCCCCCTTCCTCCTTCTCTCCCTCTTAAAGCTCAAATCAGAAATGTCCCCGTCCCCTCCACCCCAAGATCATTTGCTGAAACTAGACTGAAAGAAAAATTTTTTAAAAAAATAATTAATTTAAAAAAAAAAAGTATGAATGAGCATGTGAAAGGTGCTGGGGAGTATTAGCAGAGCCTGTCTTTGTGGGCCTGAAAAGCTGATGATAATGAGCTCCACCACTGGAGTGGGGTGAGGCCCACATGCAAAGGAGGGTCTTGGGCTTTGCGTTTCTTTAAAGAAAGGTTTCAGCCTTTTTCCTTTGGAAAAAACAACAAAAAAAACCCGCAACAAACCAGCTTTGAAAACGGGGAGTGTCACAAACTGATCATTATGGTTGAAAACGCCGTCATTAAAAAAAAAAAACAAAATTTCTCTCATCATTCACAGGCTCCTGAGAGCTGGTGGCTGGGACATCAATAAACACAGCCTGGGTTTGGGGGAAGATGCTCCACCTCTCCCTAGCTTGGGGGGACTATGCCTCCAGGCCACCTTGGTTCCACCAGGCCACCTTGAGTGTCCCAGGCCACCTTGGGTACCCAGGTTACCTTGGGTTCCCCCCCAGGCTACCTTGGGTCCCCACCAGGCTACCTTGGGTTCCCCGGGTCACTTTGGGTCCCCCAGGCTACCTTGGGTGCCCCTCAGGCTACCTTGGCTTCACCAGGCCACCTTGGGCCCCCCAGGCTACCTTGGGTCCCCCCCAGGATACCTTGGCTTCCCCAGGTTACCTTGGGCTCCCCAGGCCACCTTGGGTCTCCCCCAGGCTACCTTGGGTTCTATCAATACCCCTCAATAGGACTTTGTCTTGCTCCCCTTCTCCGCCTCCTTCTCCCCTCTCTGCCCTCTCCCTTTTCTTTGATGGAGGATTTCTCAATTCCAAACTCTTTTGCTACAGTCAGTCCCCCTTGTCCTGTCATCACGCCTGGCTGAGCCACTGTCCCAAACCACTGGAGACCAAGGGGAGATGCTGGGTTTTATTCAGCGCCGCACAAGATGTCTTCCCAACCACAAAGGTAATAAAGCTTAATCAAACATCCCTGGTTCTTAAAACCAGGATGGAGACCCATCTCCTGTAACCCACCTGTTTCTGGGGTAGGTTTCTGGGCATCTACATTTCCTTTCCATGTGTCACTGGCTTGTCCCCAAAGATGTAACTCTCCCACCTAACGTAACCCTGCTGAGCCAGACGATGGGTCACTGTTATTCCAAGGTGTCTGCAGACACTTAGATTGCCAACAAAGTAAATATTGCAAACAGAAAAAGCAGAAAGTTAAAAAAAAGGGGTGTGGGAGGGGGGGAAATGGAAAGAGGAGAGCTAGTGGAACTGGAATGGAAATCAACATTGGACTGGTTTACTGGTTTTCCTTGCAGGTTCCTTGCTTGTGAGCAGAGAGGTTGTAAGTCAGGAAGGGGAAGGAGAAGAAGGGGAAACTAGGAAAATGAAGGGGAAGGAAGCCAGTCCTAGAGGCAACACTGAATGGAGCCCATAAACAAACATCTGGTTTGAGATGTCTAAGGAAAGAGCGAGGCTTTGTGAAGTCTGGAAAAAAAAAGAGGCTCTTGTATGTACATAATGTTTTAGGCACATTGGGTCTGAGAAAAGTCACCGGGCATTTAATGCTTTATGGAAACAGCTTGAAGACAGGAGTTGTAACTGTGGAGCTTCTGCATCCTTTTTATTTTTATTTTTTTAAAATAGATCAAAGGTTTCAGTTTCTCCAGTTTCTCTTTAAATTGTTTTTCCAAACAAGTGTTTGCAATCACTCAGGATTAAATGCATACTTCCCAGGGTGTAAAATAGATTTTTATAGAAATTTCTACATGGCAAAAGTCACTATCCAGTGGGTTTACTGCTACTGTGAAAGAACTGTCAAGATGACATATCAGTGACATTAGTGTGACACCACTGGCATGCAGAATAGAAACAGAGAGGCAGGTTTACACTGCAAGGTTATGACAACCTCTACCTTCCATTAAAAGACTGTGGATTATTGCAAAGAGGGAAAACGAGGCTGGGTGCTGGGCACAAGCTGCTCTGCAAATTCTGTTCTCACATTGCTTTCCTGCCTTCTAAAATTATAACCTCTCTTAAATGGTTCCTCTTTTCCTTTTCTTCCTCTTCCTTAACAATTGTACGGAGGTTGATGATTTAGAGTTGTTCTGGTTAATATTCATACTACAAAATTAAATTAGACTTCCTCACAGCACATTCTTCATTTTAAAAGTTCCTTCCTATTTAGAATATTTCTTTTGGTCCAAGAAAGACGAACTGTGATTAAAATGAAATATTTCATTATTTATTTAGCATTTTATAATGGCAGGAGCATGATCTCTGTTCTCAGTGTCACTCTGGGTTCCTTTCACGGTAGCAGGCTCTGAGCAAACCAACGGCACTTTGCAATCTTCATCACGGGTGGAAGGATGGAAGAAAGGAGATGGAGGCCAAGAGAGGTGGAGGAATGTGCCCAGGATGAGTTACCCGTGACCAGCTGTGCTGAGATGGGAATCTGGAGGGGAAATCTTAGATTCCCGAATTAGAAGAAGTTTTGCTGATGGTGTCAGTGAAGCTTGTTTGGGACCACTGCTTCCCACACCCAAGTCAGCAAACATCTGATCCTTGCAAGTGCACTTCTCCTTAGACCAGGGCGTTTCTTAGGAGAGTCGTAATTCTACAATGAGAAAGAAGTTGCCATTTATTTTGAACATTAAAGGATATTAACTTATTTTCAAGCATTTACAGTGCTTGCTTATTATCTGTACTTAAAAATAAATGCACACTTCTCTTGGAATAATAAACAGCAAAGAAATACTTTGATTGTTCTTTGTTTCTGCAGAAACTTACCTTCTAAAGATTCAATTTGCAGGCTAAGCCTGACTCAACAGAACCCGTTTACAATAGCGTAGAACTCAAGTCACAAAATAGCATCAGAATTAAATTTAAACAATCAATTCTAAAAAGAGATGTTTGCCGATGGATCATATTGATTACTACATTTATAAAAGACAGTTCTGCGCATTAAGTCTGGGTATTACCCCAGCCAATTCCAGTCAGGAGAGGAAGAAGTACTTGTGATAGTGTTAAGTTGTATTTTCCTACAAGCTCAATGGTTTTACCTCTCAGGACTTGCTCATACTGCAGTTTCCTGTAAGTAACCATAACTGGTGGCAATATAGAACCATCATATTGTCACTGAAATTGGGAATAAACCTCTTAGCACCCACGTAGTCTTAAGAAGCAGGTGGGTATTCCAGCGCCGGATGCGCGGGGGATCGTTCCACTTCTCGTGCATGCCCTATAGCACATGAAGTAAACTTTATATTACACAAAAACATAGATAGTCATTATATTTCCCAGAATAATCATGCATATTCAAAGCAATTCTCAGAAATTATTATCATCAAACTCCTCGCTGCGCATACTCATTAAGCCTTGAAATGAGTCGGAGGTTTGTTTTTGAGACCATCACGGACCACAGACCCAAAAAAAAAGACCCTCTAATGACTTTGTCTTAAGGATTTGGCTCAACATGTTCCCTGTCCCATCCCAGTGATCAGTAAAACAAAGAGTCTTAAAGCTTCTATAAACATTAAGGTAATAAATCTCAATCTCTAAAACATTATAAAGATGCATTGTTCTTATCTCCAATACTGAGTTAATGAATAGAACAGGTCTGGGACTTTTCAGAGATTATTTATGAGCTTTAACAATTTTCTCTTGATTATCAATTTTACATATGATTTTATTATATTTTAAGTCTAAAAGTTAAATTTCAACCATAACAATATAACTTGTATTTTCAAAGTCAGTAACACATACACAAACAAGGCAACTCCTCTCATTCTGCCCAGAAGCAATGTGGGCAGAGCAAAAAAAAACCCAAAAACCACCCAACAGAGGAAAAAAAGTTCAGCACCTGCAAGATGAGCACCATGTGTGACAATAAACAATGAGGACTGGATTTAAAAAAAATGAGAATAGTCCCTTTTAAAAACAAAACAAACCACAAAACAAACCAAGCCACAAAAACCCCACTAGTTTTGCAGTCTCCCAGCGAGTCATGGACACATTTTGCTTTTTGGTAGCAGATTAGAGAGTTTTGGGGCCATGGGATCAGTATCTGTTCATACATCAGTAAGATGTAAAGCCCTAACAAGTAATGTCAGATCTATAACTAAAGCATCACCAGAGATACCCAACAGGGTGAGATTTTTAGCTACTTATAAATCACCATGTCTGCTCTTCACACGATGACATCAGCACATGCCCTGTGAAAATACTTCCAAATTTTGCTTCTGGAGCACGGGCTGTATAACCAACTATAACCTCTTCTCCAATTACTCTGCCATAAGCTGAGTACCTGGAGGTGACTACTTCATCTTGTTCCTTTTGACTTGTCTACTGGTAAAAATCAAGATGTAGGTTTTTTTCACTTTTGTTGTGAGTTTCCTAGTTTTTGTGGAAATCACTGAGAAATTCAAACTCCTTCTTGAGTCAGTGCTCATTTCACAGCATCACAGAATGGTGGGGGTTGGAAGGGACCTCAGGAGATCATCCAGTCCAACCC
>NW_010307193.1:0-4543 GCF_000700745.2 Antrostomus carolinensis
AGATGATTGTTTTCTCTTGTAATGCCTCAAGTTTGCATCCAACTACTTTTTTCTTCCTCCCTCACACTCTAGATCAGCCTTTTTTAGGGTACAGATTGTATCTGTTGACAATTTGCACGGCACCTAGTTCAGTGAAAACCTGACATGTAGGTAGTAAGCAAGCAAAAAAATTTATATATTCATTTCAAGCCTATTTTTAGTGTTGTTTTTTGGGGGTTTTTTTATAAATTTTCACAACTAACTCCCCACAAAAGAAAGCAGTGAAGTTCCTGAGCATCCCATCAGCCTCTGGTTGATTTTGCAGCTGGTTCTGACCAGCAGCTACCAAGATTCCTGCTCTTTCTTGAACCAAACTGAGGGATCCTCAGTTGCTCACAGGCTGATCAATGTCCTAAGGGTCACCAGCAGCACATCTCCTCCAGTTAAGACCCCATCCCCACCCCACCCTGGTGAAATATGAATCAATTGTAAAATAATAACCTGTTAGTGGCCATGAAATAGGAAGTTTGGGCCAAGTCCTTGCTGGCTGAAAGAGAAAAGGAAAAAGCAGGGTGTTAGTCTGCATATCCTGACAAATATTATTGTATTTTACCACGAGAACCACAGGGCTCCCCCCACACACACCCCCCTCTGGAACCAGCACAGCTCCATTAACTACAGCACAGCTGGGAGGATTGGAGAGGTGAGTGTAGGCAGAGAGCTTTGTGTGGTTCAGCAGAGCCACAGCATCACCTCAGTCACTCACCACTGACCTTCATTATGGTCATTAAGGAGATTGACTGCAGGAGAAGTTCTCTCAGCTAAACAACGTGTTTTCTCACAGCTCTTCTCTATCAAACTGAGGTTACAGGAAGAAGAAACCACAACCCCCCTGAGACCTGATATCACTTACCTCGGACTAGCTGGGTGCACTTCACCACGTGGGTATGAGGATGGTCAATAGTGATCTCAAAACCTGGAAGAACACAAGATGTAGGACCATCAGGAAAGCAGCAGCACACGCTTTGCAGATCTATGAACCTCACGTTTCCTGCTCCTGGGGGGGGACAAGGGTTTCTCCCCGTCCCTCCTACAGCCCCTGCTCTCTGCTTGGAGGGAAGTGGGAATTAAAAGAGCCTGTTTTCCTGTATCCAGAAGATTTAAGTTCTCCAGTCATAAAACCAGAAGGTCACTGCTGCTTGCCAGACCTTCCAAGCAGCTAAATGACTTCTTGCACTTGGAAAAAAGACCTGACTGAAAACAAAAACAGCTATTAAGGATTTTTAAAAATAGCAGGACAAAGCCTCTTTTAACAGCAGCTGGGAGGAAGGAGAAGACAATGGCATGGGCTCAAAGGAATTTCTGTCACCCAAAAAGCTAAGAGGAAGCAGACTTTTTCCCTTTGAAGGACTAAAGACAACTGAACTCAACCCTGGCTTGGGTTTCCTGTTCAGTTTGGGCATTATGTTTTAAAGAAAAAAAATATAAGAATAAATTTCCAATGGGTCCATGTGTGCAACAGATTTGGTTCTTCCCACACAGAACATTCTCAAAGAACTCAAGGATGATTTAAAAGGCAACTGGAGAACCCCGGGGTCACAGTTTAACCACTGGTTTGCCAAGTTGGCGGCGTGTGACCCATCACCACACACCTGCCCCTTTGGGAGTCAGCAACTAGGGGTATTTCCCCCCAAAATCCAAGGTAGAAATAACAAAAGACTAATTGAATATTTTGTGGAGTGGAACTTTACCTACAAAAGTGCTTCTGAAATGGAACAGATGTTAGTAAAAACAAAGTTTTAACAGTACATTTTTAGAAAGGAAGAGGATACCGGATCCAACAGCCACAGCCCTCAACGTAGGCTCCTGCTTCTACTTCCAAAAACAAAACAAACCCCCAAACCTGTGGTTTTGGGGGTTTTTTTTTCCCCCCCTCTACATTCAGCTATCCAATCAAAATATTAAGTTTTAGGTTTTGTTAAGACATCTCTCAACACAAACTGTTTCCTGGCCACGGGATTAGAGCATTATTAAATTCATTATCAAATTTAACAGCACAAGAGAGGAGAGCAACCAGTGTGTCCTCACGTGGTACAAAACCTGTCTGGAGGGAGGGGAAGAGATGAGCCACACTTCCAACTCTTTCATTTCTCTGAGCATTGAACCTGACCATCAAATTAGACCTTGAGAAAAAAAAAAAAAAACAACAACAACAACAAACCTGATGTTAAAAAGGAAAAGGGAAGGAGTAGGTGTGAAAAATAATAATCAAAAATTAAAAATAATTTTAAAAAAATGAAGAGTTTGTTGCCTGGACTCTTGCTCTCCCACTGACCCAGCTGTACATCTGCCCTCCAGCTGTGGAGAAGACTGTGAGGTCAGGTTCTCTCTGCTCTCTGGAAGGTTCCTGGCTCTGGGATTCATGTGGCAGCCCGTCCGCTTGGAAAAACTTACCCAGGGTCTGCAGTATTATGCTCTCTAGAATGACCAGGTCTTGGGCTTGTTGCAGGTAAGCCTGGGGTTGAGAGGACAGGCAAGTTACTCATGATGAGGTACTCTGTATAAAGCCTGCACATTTCTAACAGCCTTTGCTCAGGGAGGCAAAAATAGCAAAAGAAGAATCTTGATGCTGGTCTGTAACTACTGGGGGGAGAGGGGGGGAAAAGGGGGGGTGTGTGGGGAACTGGCACAGATTTTCCCTGCCAGGAAAAGAGAAAGCAGAGTGCTGGGGTGCTCCCCTGCTAAATGCTTCTGCTATAGGGGATGGGATGGCTGCTTCAGGATGATCCACAGTGGCCCTTCTCAGTCCTGGTCCCTCACACTGCATGGGACAGTGACCCGAGCAGGACAGGAGAGGAATCAGCTGCTTTTGTTTAATTATTATTAATTATTTTCTTCTCCTTAACCTTTCCTGAATAAAATTACCCCTTTTTCAAGCAGGTTTGGCCACTCAGTTCCAGGCTGTCTTGAAAGATGGGGAATCAAAGGGCAACATTTTGAATTAAACCCACCATGAAAACATGTGTGGGGACAGAACAGAACCAAAGTGCAACACCACCACCACCTTCTGCTCTGCCACAGACACGACTCAATCGCAGCAGCCAACATCCACTCCTTCCTCAGAAGCTTTTTCTACCTTTCACACAGCACATTTGCAGCAGCACAAGCAGAAAAAGGGCAGAAGAAAGTTGGTCACAGAGCAGGAAAGAAGGAAAAAAAAAAAAAAAAGCCTTTTGATGGACAGAAACCCCCCCAAAAAAATAATAACAAATAAAGTTCTCAGGAGCATGAAGAGCAGTTGGGTTGGGAAACTGTCACTGAGCATCCCAGGACACAACCAGATTTAAGGAGAGGTTGTAACCACACAATTCAAGATACAACAAGCTCCTGCCATCCTCATTCCTCACAGCAGAGCCCAGTTCTTCCACCTCCACACTTACCTCGCTCTTCGTCTCCAGAGGAGGTTCCAAGGGATGCAGACAGGCGTGTGCTACCTTGATGACGTGCTCCAGCTTCCGAGGTTGTTCCTCCACTTTGGCTGCTAAGAACAGAGCTGCTGGTACCACAGCCTTCAGAGAGAGAGAAAAAAAATACATATATATATATATATATTTTTTAAAGTTAAAAAGCTCATACAAAATAATTGGTGTTCTAGCACAGCTTGTGATATGAGACAAACTTAAAGGGGAAGGACTTTTCATAAGGGCAGTTAATGACAGAACAAGGGGAAATGGGTTTAAGCTGAAGGAGGGGAGGTTTAGATGAGATATTAGGAAGAAGTTCTTCACTGTGAGGGTGGTCAGACACTGGAACAGGTTGCCCAAGGAAGTTGTAGATGCCCCCTCCCTGGAAGTGTTCTCGGCCAGGCTGGATGAGGCTTTGAGCAACCTGGTCTAGTAGAAGGTGTCCCTGCTGCTGGCAGGGGGGTTGGGACTGGATGATCTTTAAGGTCCCTCCCAACCCAAACCAGTCTGGGATTCTCTGATTCTAAGCTAAAGTCAGTTATTCATCCAGTGAATACACATTTTCATTGCCAACTGGCAGAGTTTAAAACCCCCCCAGGCTCAAGTTTGGGTTTTCCAAAGGGTTTGCTCACCCCCAGTAACAAAAACCACCCTCTGCATTCCTGACAAGAGATCTGGAGCTGAAATAATCACAATCCAGGCTAGAAAGTGACAGGGATGCTGAGAAAAGTCTGTTCAGCTCTAAGGAACGTGGTGGAGGTGAAGCTGCAGAGGGAAAAGCTCCAGGCCAGCGGGGGCTGGGTTGTCCCACTCAGTCTCTATCAACTCTTAAGGTTGGTTCTTTGCTCCAGTAACCATTGATCTGCAATTTTCATCTCAAGGGATAAAATACTCTGCTGAGTTTATAAAAACTGTTATAAAAAATTAATTGTAAAAGATAAAGTGTTGGCAGAAATGTCAGCTTTTTTATTTAAATAAAAAATAGGCATTTTATCTATTTAAATAAAACTTCTTGTTATAAGTTGTTCCAGTTCTGAAGGGGGGGGGGAAAAAAAGCCTGATGAGAATAAAAATTCAAAGTTACAGGAGAAAATTCAAAG
>NW_010307194.1:0-12931 GCF_000700745.2 Antrostomus carolinensis
GAGATATTATAGCAGCCTTCCAATACCTGAATGGCGCCTAGAAGAAAGCTAGGGAGGGACTTTTCATAAGGGCAGGTAGTGATAGAACAAGGGGAAATGGGTTTAAGTGGAAAGAGGGCAGGTTTAGATTAGATATTAGGAAGAAATTCTTTCCTGTGAGGGTGGTGAGATAGTGGAACAGACTGCCCATAGAAACTGTGGCTGCCGCCTCCCTGGAAGTGTTTAAGGCCAGGCTGGATGAGGCTTTGAGCAACCTGTTCTAGTGGAAGTTGTCCCTGCTGATGGCAGGGGGGGTGGAACTAGATGATCTTTAATGTCCCTTACAACCCTACCCATTCTATGATTCTCTGATTCTATGTTAAACAACCCAGGACCCAGTAGCGACCTCAGGGGAACACCTCCAGTTACAGGTCTCCAGCTAGATTCTGTGCCACTGATCACAACCTTCTGAGCTCTGCTAGTCAGCCAGTTCTCAATCCACCTCACCATCCACTCATCTATCCCATACCTTCTAAGCTTTTTTACAAGGGTGTTGTGGAGGACAGTATCAAAAGCCTTCCTGAAATCAAGGTAGAAAACATCCATCTTCCATTACCAGGAAGAGTTTCTCTGGCCAGCTCCTGGAGAATGGCTTTTCTACTACTCAGAAATTTAATTATTAATTTATAGCAGACACATGAAATTAAAAAAAAAATAAATAAAAAGATGAAGCAGCAGCAAATCCTACCAACTGTAAAAACATGTTAAGAACTGATATGCGAACATATAAAGTATAGTTGGATTTGTCAATTTATTTTCTGTATTAAGAATTAGGTTTTAGAAAATAAGCTTAGCTTCATTTTGTCTCTGTGTTAGGTGGGAAACTTTAAGTTTAGATCTTTTTGTCTGTGTTAAGGGGGAAAGTTTTACAGTAACTAACAAGCTATTCCACACTATCAGCAAAGGCCTTGCAGTGCCTGGTATGCAAGCAGTGAGGAGCAAGATAAGAAGGAACTGGTATGCAACACCTGCAGTCTGAAGTAAAAAGCTGACCTTGTTTTGTCTAACGGTCTACAAGGGTGCTAACAAACACCAACAGGAGGCAGTATGCAAGCGCGAATGGGAGTGAATTATGTTAAAATTTCTTGTAACTAATTAGCTTAACCCATCCTAAATTTAATGAATATGTATGTGTGTATACTTTAAATAATGCCTTTGTAAAAGAGTGGGTGTGCAGGGCGTTTATGGAGTGATCCACCCTGTCGCCCGCCGGTGAATAAAACATACCTGCTTTATAACTCTCTAACAAGTTGTAAGGTTTGATTCCGCAGATCAGTACTAAACAACATTTCATCAACACACATTCAGATGTGTGAAAACACATAGCCATGTTTTACCAGTGTTGTTTACAATATTTAATGTAATATGTTGTTGATATGTACCTGGTCACAGACCACCCTAAAGCAGTCATTAGTCACTATTTTTAAGAAGTACCTTCGTCACTGCAGCTTCTTGAGCTTATGTTTTTTGTCATTTAGAAACTGTGGTTACTTTGTTGTTGCTTGCACAGCTAGTAGTGATAAAGTATAGCTAGTTTATCATCTCAGCATCTATCAGTTTGCTGAAACAACATACATGAATTTCAAATTCAAGAGTGGTTGCACAGTGAGCTTGATTAAAAATAACATGTCTTGCCTGGCCTGCATCCAGCGTGCCAACTACAATTGCAATAAGTAATTTCTGTGGGAAGAGACTGGAAAAAAGTTTGGACGAGGAGGAGGAGATGGGCTGCTCCACTCAGATGGACAGGTTTATCCCTTCCACACACTGCCTGATTGACTGCATTCCAGACTGTGGCCAGCACAGGCAGGTTTAAAATTACATACCAACAATTTAGTTACGATGGTAGTTGGTGCTGTATGGAGAACTTCAGGAGAAAGATTAGTTTAGATAACCATGAGACTTAGAGATGGTTGTGGCAGCTCTGGTACCAGTTGTCAGTTTAGCTCCTGCCATGAGTCTGTGCAGTAAACTCAGTCTTGCCAAGCATCAGAAGAAATTTCACAAAGGCATCAAAACACTTTCTTGTATAATCCCAGACAATGGACACTCCTAAATGTCTTGTATGTATTTACCTTAAAAACAGGATATAAACACTATGGAGTGAGTAATGGGGAATAAGCCTGATCAAGTGCTACCAAATATGAAGGTATATAGATGTTGGAAAAAATTTCCTTTTTCTTACAACTCTTTTTCCTTACAAACACCTTAGTACCTGTCACTACCCAAACACTTGTCATTTGTCTTACTGGCTCTCCACTGAGAAACAATTTAGTTTTGTTTTTCAAAACTTCAGATTTCAATGAAATCTGTTCACAGCGTAACTGTGGCTAGGTCTTCCTTTATTCCTGTATAATCAACGTGTCATCAATGGCATTCAAAACAAAAAAATAGAAATAGAGAGAGAGTAGAAATTAAAAATGTCTTTTATTTAATGTTGATTCAGGACCTATTCTTGGTTCCTCCTGTTTTTTACCTTTGAGAAACCATTTCAAAAAATCAGGTTTCTCTCTGACTCTAGTTTGGCAGAGCAATTCATGCTTAAATTTAAGGACAGAAGTAGCTTATTATGGTTTTGTTTGAAGAATGTACATAAACATAGTGCTAAAAAAGTCAATGTATATTGTTGCATTAGCAGATGTGCTACAGAAATGGAGCAAGTGCAAACTCCTGAATTTTAATGTCCTACAGAGTCACAAAAACCAGAGCAATCACACAGATTTATATTACACATTAAACACAGATTAGAACCTGTGTTTATGTCCTACATCATATCTTGCCACACTGATAAATCCTTAAAGTAAGTGCTTCTCAAATTCCAACCTCCATTTTCAAGCTGGAACAAGAGTTCAGTTCTGAAAGCTATTCTTCTTCTCTCTTTTTAGGAGACAGAAAGCAATATTTTAAACATTGAATGAGTGTAACTGTCTCCTCCTTGGCACACTTATGCTTGCACTTCTCAGTTCATTTGAAAGACAGAGCTACACTTGCTTTGTGGAGGTGCTGGGCTCCACTCTGAAAGGGAGAGTGATGCTGTCAGTTTCTGCTCTTCATCTTAAATAATTCTGTTAGTGTTTCTTTGATCTACCCTCCAGTGTTGGCATAAACTAGTTTTTCTTAAGTCAAAGACGGAGCAGAAGGGAGTGGAAGGACTCACATGGACGGACTTTAGTCTCATGTAAGAAGTGACAGGTACTGAAAAACTATCATTTCTTGAGCAGAAATGATGCCTAGTTCTGTGAACTTCTCTGCTCTACTGAAACAGGAGATTAAATGAGGCTGAGTGATGGCAGGCAGTGCTTGCTGAAGCTCGGTGCTGTGAGTGTGCCTGTAGGCACAACTGTGGTAGATCTATTCCATCTCTGGGTCAAACCCTGAGTTCAAGCCAGGCAGCAATATGCATAGCCAGATTTATTTCTTCTTCATCGAAAAATAATATGTAACAAGTTAAAGGATTCAGTGAGCGGTTAATGAAAGTAGGATGTCTTATGCATTGATTACTTAAAAATATTAAGTGTAGGTGTAACAGTGACATGGTGGAAGTTAGGCACACAATGAAGAAAAATGCTTCAGTAAGGTAAAAATACTTGCAAACAAAATGAAAATATAATGGCTGCTGTGTATAGGTTTCATTGTGAGCTTCAAAATGATGTTGCAGCTATGAATCCTCTACAGTTTCTGTTACTAAAAACCCCTCACTTATTACTCTGTGACATATATACATACATACACACACACACACTTTTATTTATTTTTTTTTTTTTACAAGATACCTTGAGATAGATGCATTTGGAAGAAGCATGGATGAAGGAAGTGGCTCCCCTAGCAACAGGAACTTCGTGTGAAAACTCTCCCAATACATTCTTGTCTTCCTCTTTCCTGTTTATACCTTGCTTAGTGTTTTGGTTGGTGCACACTATGCACTTTAGATGTGTATAGTTAATGATTCCTCCATTGGCTTGCCCTGCCCAAGAGCTATCACATCTGGCATACCTTCTCTTGGTCTGTAATTTTGAACATAATCCATATTTCTTCAGGGGTTCAACTCTTTGTAGCATTGATAGTGCTCTGGCAGTGAAATGTATGCCTCTTGAGCAAAGGATAGTTTATTTCCATGCATGTAAAAGGCCTGGATTTAGAAAGCCCAGATTTCCTTTTTCAAAGTTCATTCACTTGAGTTATCACCACTTTATTTAGTCTATGGTATTTCACAATACCTGAGCTAGAGATTAGTGAATTCATTTCAGAGGAGAAACAGAATAAGAGGAGATGTCTATTTAGTGTATAGATTTGCACTGAAATAACAATTGGGTGTTCTGCTGTCACTTACTACGACACACATATGATTTTCAATTTAAAGATTTTCAAGAAGAGAGACCTCTTCCTTGATAAGTTGCTCCAATTGATAAGTGAACATATAAAATATAGTTAGATTTTAGAAAATGAGTTTGGTTCATTTTGTTTCTGTGTTAAGTGGGAAACTTCTACAATAACTAACAAGCTATTCCACACTATCAGCAAAAGCCTTGCGACACTTGGTATGTGAGCAGTCTGGAGCAAGATAAGAGGGAACTGGTATGCAACACCTGTAGTCTGTAGCAAGAAAGCCATCTTTGTTTGGCCTAGTGGTTAAGAATTCAAGGGGCTGCTGAGCATGTGCAAGGAGAAAAGGTGAAAAGTTTATAGTGATAAAGGGTGTTAACAAGCACCAACAGGAGGCAGTGTGCAAGCGTGAATGGGAGTGAACTTATGTTAAAAATTTCTTGGAACTAATTAGCCTAACCCAACCTAAATTTAATGAATATGCATGTATGTGTACTTTAAATAATGCCTTTGTAAAGGAGTGGGCTCACAGGGCTTCTGGAATGATTCACCCTACCACCTGTCGGTGAATAAAACATGCCTGCTTTATAACTCTGCAAGTTGTAAGGTTTGATTCCGCAGGTCACAATGGCTACCTAACCAAAAAGTTAAACTATTACACTTTATTCATAGCTTCAGTTTCTACTGGATTTTTTTTTATATCATTACTTGCTGTACATTTTCATGGGTCTTCTTGGGAACTGTCATTTATTTACCCTTCTTGAGTTTGAACAGCATATTTCAGTAGGTCTACAATGCCAAAATACATACAATGTAGTATCCCTACTTATGGTTAATATCCCTACACACATAAAACAATAACAAATCAAGATAAAGTCTTGGAACCAATAAATTAATCTCAATATTATGTTAGCTAAATCATCAAATAAACATTAAAATTATCAGTACTAAGAACTTCTAACAATGCTTGTTCAGAAGAAGCAGATGTACATTTGATTACAGATGCCAATAAAGAAAGAACTTATAAAAATCATTCAAATATATAATTTGGAAACTGATTAAATATGTTATTATTGAAATAATAACAGTTGTTATTATTTCAGTTGTCATATTTTGTCTAGGTGGCAAGGTGGGCTGCAGGGGTGGCCTCTGTGAGAAGAGGCCAGGAGCTGCTTCCACGTTGAACAGATCTGGTTCCAGCTGGCTTCAATGGACCCACCACAGGACACAGCTGAGCCCAGAAGACAAGATGGTGACATCTCTGTAAGAACGTATTTAAGAAAGGTTAAAAATGTCCAACGAGCAGAGAGGAGTGAGGAAAAAAATTACAAACATGAGAATCAACAATCAAACACCAAGGTGAGAGAAGGAGGAGGGGGAGGAAGTGCTCCTGGTGCCAGACCAGAGATTTCCCTGCAGCCTGTGAAGAGGACCAGGTGAAGAAGATAGCAGTACTTCAGCCCATCGTGAGCCCATGCTGGAGCAGGTTTATTCTGAAGGACTGCAGCCCAAGGGAAGGACACATGCTAGAGCAGAGGAAAAATGTGAGAAGGAAAAAGCAGCAAAGAGGAGCTGTTATGGACCTCATTCCCCATTCCCACTGCATTACTGGGGGTAGGGGGATAGAGGAGATAGGAATGAAGGAGTGAAGTTAAGCCTGGGAAAGGAGTCAGAGTGGGAGTAAGCTGCTGTTTTAATTTTTATCTTTATTTCCTATTATACAAATATATTTTAATTGCCAATAAATTAAATTAATTTTCCCCATGTCCAGTCTCTTTTGCCCATGATGGTAGTTTTTAAGTGATCTCTGTCTTTACCTTGACCCATGGATTATGTCGTCTCGAACCTGCATCTTTTGAATCACTGAGAAGTATTCCAGTTATTGGACTATTGACCATCCTGTCTGACTCTGTGACAAGAATTGTATTTTTGAAATATGAAAGTTCTTCCAGTTCAGAGTTTGATCAAGTAATTTTCTTCAGTTTTACTCATGAAATTAAAATTAATCAGGCTTACACATTTATTAATACCAGTCTTCATTAAAGTGATTTTCTGACCCAAAAACCAAGATGTCTTGCTTTAACATTTTACCTTTTAATAACTGCAATTTTCAAATTTTGGCAATTTAATGTTTCAGTGACTTTCTTAAACATTCTCAGGTGAAACTATTTTTAGAAAATGTCCTAATTAAATTATCACTTTAAGAGTGTAGAGTGTTCTGCATGTGCCATGAAATAAGTATTATTTTATTGCTTCCCAAATTACTTAAAAAATCTTTTGACAGAACTGTGAAATAAACAAATGTGGTGTTATCTCAGTAGAACAACTGACACTAAGTTGTGCCAAAAATTTATGGCACAAAAAAAATCATATTGAAATATGATCACTGCGTTGCACTTCTAGTCACTATAAATACAATAGTCAAACAAATATAATCACCAGAAGAAATTAAAACTAAATCCAGAGTCCTGATGCTTTCCTTGTAATCAATTTCTTACTCTTTGTGAATATTAAAGTAATTCCCTGTTTTGAAATTCAGTTGTTGGTCAAACAGCTGAAAGGCACATCTTGACAGGAGTTACTTAATCTCCTCAAGGCGAAACAATTTTAAATATATAATTTGTATAATGTCTGTGCTTCTGTAAAATCTATTGAGTGCAAAAAATCAAAGGGTAACTGGGTGAATCTATATCTCCCCAGTGAGGTAACAAATGTACTTTAACAGTGACATTTCTTCGGACAGTACCCTTAAGAGCTGTTCAGAATGCTTAAAATGCTGACATCAGTTAATCCATTGGTTACATCACAGATTTAGGCATCTGTTAATTTTTTTTGCTTGATCGCCTTTTTTAAGCCTCATAGATCTAAGCACAATGTCAGCTCTCTTGTGCATGATGTTACTTTATCTACATGGTGTTTTTCTACTTCATTGGTTAATCCATTTTGGTTATTATCTGGAAGTGTTATTAGCAACAGTGATTTCCAAAATTCTTATTAATTCATTTTCACACAAAATTTGAAATTTTTATGGTCCATATACGTAATAGCTCAATTAAATAAGAAAAGTGAATTTAAAACTGACTGTCTTCCTTAGTAACAGATATAACAGTTTGGTCATGAGACAATAGCTGCTGATCATTTTTTTGAGATGATGTCTCAGATGTGACATGGGACATTTAAAAATATGGTAACAAAAAGCCATCCCCGGTAAGCAGCATTGTCACTTCATTTGAATAGAGCTCTGCTGGAGTTTTTATTGTTCAAAAAGATGGAGAACCTAATGTCTTTTCTTCTACTATCTTTATAAAGTAAATTTTTAAGACTGGGGCAATTATTTTGTCCTAAGTAATTTATTTCAATTAATATTGAAATGCTTAATACAACTATGAAAGATATCAGGGACTGAAATACATATTTTTCCTCCCATCCTGACTGCAACAGAGTCATTCTGTAACATGATCGAGAGTAATGGGAAACTGGATATCAAATTTTCTGACAGTAGAATGCTAAAAGATGGGATATACTGATCGTTGAGATTTAGGAAAGACGTGTTTTCATTTGAATGTGAATTTGATTTTTCCTAGGATTTTGCTTACATGGAGAAGAAATCTAAAAAGTATTAATTTAAAAGGATTTCAAAGATTTGTTTTTCAAATAATTTGAATTGTTAATCATACTAAAACCTTTATATCCACAGCTTCCAACCTTGTCCTAAAAATTACATTTTCTTCTTCTACTGTCTGACCTGTAACTAGAAAAAAAAGAAAAATAGATGAAAGGGATAGGTGCTTTTGTCTTCTCTTTTCCTTCTTTCTGGTGCTGCACTATTTTTCCTAAGATGTTTAATATTTTCTTGCTATATTAATTTAATCAGGTATTACAGTATTATTAAAAAATCCAGGCAAGCACTGAGACTATTTTGCAGATAAGCTCTCAGGTGAAAGTATTACCATTACTCTCTTAAGTTCCTGACTTGAAATATACTTCAGTGCAGTTTCCTAAATCTGCATTGTTTAGTAAATCTGGCTGTCCATGATCTTATTAGTGTAGGACCTTTGCCTTTGGAAAAGTCTTCATCTTCCATAACTCTCTGTGTCTGCTACTTAACCACAGTACCTTTCCATCTTTTACATACTTATCCTTACAGCCCCTCCTATAAGAAAGGCGAATACAGTTGTCTTTTTTACAGATGGGGAAGTCATAAAATAACATAAGAGTTATGATTTCAATGGTGCAATCTCTCACTTTCAGGAGTCTTTCTGATCATAGAACAAACAGCACTAAGTTGTATTTAGACCATCAGTACAACATATTGGGAAATTACACAAATATTGGAGCTATACAAATAAATACTCAAATAAATACTAACTTAACCAGTTGGAAGTGCTGAGGAGAGGGATGGGAATTCAGGGACAAAAAAATCAGATGTTGTCCAAATGCATTGCTTTTGCCTGCTGTCCTCATGGTATTAACTCGGGATTATGGCTGCCATCTGAGACTGCATAGACCTGTTTTTAGAACTCCCTTTTATATGAACCATAGAAACTTGTATACAGATTTTTCCTTTTGAAGTTCCCATCTATTGTTTTTGGCTATTTTGAAAGCAAGTGTTTAATGTTGAAGATTTTTTTATTTTCTATGCCTATCTAATATATTAATTGGGTAAAAAAAAAATCCTCAGGGATTTATTTAGGCCTCTGACTGTAGCTAAAGAAGTGGTATCAGGTGGAAAGCAAATGCTTAAGCTCAAGACAGCCATTCAGACCATGTGTTGCCCAGAGATACCAAGCCTTGAGATGCCTAGCTTCATTTTGGACAACAAAGTCACCACTGTGTACCTATGGACAGGCTCTTGCCCATCCACAGAAATTGGTATTTGAGCTTAGAAGTTTGCCATTCTGTTTGAGCTAGAGCTTAGAAGTTTGAGCAGTTTGAAAGTGGTCAAGAAAATATTTAAATAACATTTAAATCCATTAAGGGTTTCCTATCCATTACAATGTTAATGCTTTTACATTTTCACTTTTGAGCATTTGCCAAGGAGTTAGAAAAAGGGTTCTAAGCACAACTTAACTTCAGGAAATAATTTTATCACAGCAAGTGCATGCCAGACAAAGATCCTAAACATTAAGCTAAACATTAGACAAGGACAGTGAGTAATATAGTCATGAAGCTAGGTAAAATTCAGTATCAAGGAGCATAATTTTGTAGATCAATAGAATGAGCAGATGACTAGGAAACTACTAGACTCTAGATTCCTGGGATTACTTTTGCATTTTTTAATCAAAATTTTTGGTTAAATTAATAAAATTTGATAATGCAGTTCATCTATTTAGTTATGAAAATATATTTACATGTTATTATTGCTTCTAAAATTTCTGATACTGTTAGTTGTGTTCTATCATGATGCATTTTAATTTTCTCATATGACTATACTTTAGATCTACTGATAGCATCTACCACACAAGAAAAATTGCAAACACAGTAAAAACATGCTGAATTTGCTAACTTGAAGTAAACACATTATTTTGTAATAAATCTTTGACTTTAGGAATAATAGAAGAAAGTTAACATTTATCAATGCTTGTGAATTTCACATATTTATGCTTTGTTGGTGAAAAGGTATTAGAAGGGTAAACTTGTTACATGAATTATAACTCTCCAAAGAATAATTATTTTTTAATTTACAATAAATTATTTTGAAACTGAATATTCTCAGACTTGACATTAAGTATTAAGTGGCTGAATATTGGTTGATGTCTTTAAATATTACCTAGACTTTGTTTTGCAGCTAAGAAACAATCAGAAATTAAGTAAAAAATATTAATGTCCTATTGATCCATTTGATAAATAACTTTATCTGTCATTTATCCTTAGTATGTCACATTGGACTATGAGGCTGAAGGAGCCTGAGCTTAGTGCTGTCAGCTAAGGTTTGAAAGTCAGAATGGACAGATTTCTTTTTCTTACTTTACTACGTAAGTCCTTTGTGGAAAAAATACAATATACTCATAAGTTCAAAGTTGTCTAACTAAATATTGATGTAAAGGAACATCACATTTAATCACCAAAAGACATATTCTGTAATATAATGTCTGAATTTAACTAAGGAGTGAATAATTATTCTGAAGTTATAGGAGGAGTATGGTGAGTCCACAGATTATTTGGGTTGAATCCAAGTATGAAAACGAAGGACATTCTTATTCAACGTGTGATGTAGATATGGTTTCTTTTCACTTTTTTGAATGTTATCACTAACAAAATTACAGATGAATCAGAGCTGGACTGGTAAAGATCTGTGATCTGCAGAAGGAAGAGTGTGAAGAACAAATGAAGAATGTCTGTCAGAGGAGTATATTTTCAATGGGTTGAGGATGTTATACAGAAGCACACAAATGTGCTAAGCAAACCCTGACATGGAAGGAGAAAGTGTGGACAGAATAATCCTTTTGCAATTCTACAACTTAGCTACAAGTAAAATTACTTCTTTTCCATCTTCAAAACTCCTAAGCACCTTAGCCTCCCAGTACCATGCAGCTGTCCTGCTACTTACACTGGGATTTGGTCTTTGACATGCACCAAGTGATTCTCAAAGGGACCTCAAGTAACCATTAGCTATTATGTTTGTTATTTTCTGCATAGATTATTATGCCATTTTCACAGATCCATTATCTGACCTTCATTAAAATCCAGAAAATATTATCCTGTTGCCTGTGCTCAGGCCACAGAATACTACCTCTATTTTGACATAACTTTAATAAATCAGACATTTTATTTATCTTTGCAAAATGGAGTGAGATTGCTGGTTTATTATCCTTCATGCACATCTGAAATGTAATTGGGAAAGTTGATGTTACTGACATATTATTAAGCTATTTCAGCTCTATATGTCATTCTGCAATAAATCAGAAGATAGCAATTTTAAGTTCTGTGCTGGCTACAAAGTAATAAGAGTGCCTTAGAGTCTACAAAATGTCTTAATAGTATTACTCAGTTCTCATTTTACAAGTTTTAACTGAAACCATTATCAAATAATTATTCTAGATGTTAAATAATTGTTAATAAAATTCTGGAGATCATCTCTCCCCAGCTGTTGTTAAGTTCTTATCCCCAGCTAAGGGATAAGAGCTCAGCTCTACACTTTTTCTATCAGAAGACAAAGTACCTATTAATGAGTGAACAGAGAGATAGAGTGGATATATACTGCTTCTGAAATTAGTGCTCTTTAAAATTGCTGGCTGGTTTCTCTGGAAATGGAGATCTTCTACTCCATGATATGGATGACATTGCTATCAACATCTGAAGTTTTACAGGTATATGTCAAGTCCTGCTAGAACCTTTCCCATGGCACTATGAACTATAGAGCCAATAAGCAGAGTGAGCGGATGGACACAAATGTGCTGCAGCAGTTTGAACTGCGAAGTTTTTAACATGCTCACTTGCATCTTCTCAGACAACATTAACTAAATTGGCCCTGCTCTGGGCAGGGGGTTGGGTGAGTCAACCTCAGGGGTCCTCTCCAAAGAAAGTGATTCTACAATTTTTTGAGCCTCTGCCTGTCCCAGGCGATGCATGGGCATGAGCCCAGCACTGTTCTGAGCACATAGTAATGGATGAAGCCTTCCTATTTTTTAATAGAAAAATGAAAACAGAGAGCTTATTTATATGGTTACAAGTTATATACATTTGTTCTGCTTGCCCTTGGGACCAGAAAAGAGATAATGTTTTTTAAAAATTTCCTGGTGTTATCATAGCAGTAGGGAACACTCTTTTAACAGTAGGAAAGGAAGGGAATATTCAAATTGTACAAGATGTCTGCCAATATAAAGCTGTCAAAATACAGTATTTACTTTCAAGTAGCTACTTGTGGATTGATACTATTGATGAGCCACCAGATGTATCTTCTGTGTCTACTCCCTGGGAAGGGTATAGGCTTATAAGTAAGACCCTTTGATATACTGTTTTTCTTGCCATTACCATACAATGTTATTCCTACACTATTACTATTTAATATGGTTTATTTGAGGTGAATTTTTAGACATAACAATAGATATCTATGTCAAGCTATATTTTTATCATTACAGTTCTACAAAAAAGGAATGTTCCAATACACAGATTCACAAACATACCTTTTAAAGCCATTTTACAAGGTTTCAACACGAACAGTGTGTTTATGAGTGAGGTGGTCTTTTTTATCCCTCTCAGAAGGCATGCAACCTGCTCTGGAAAAACACTAGATTCACTACAATGACTTAGAGGAACAGTTAAAAATACAATAGAGCTTTATTGGCAATCGATGGGCTTAACGTTGGCAACTGGGAACTAAGCAATTGGTAAAACTATGGCAAAGGCAAAAGGCAAAAAACCCAGCTTACAATAGCAACAAACCATAGGCAAAAATCAGCTTGCAACCAAAAAAATCAGCTTGCAACAGACAGCAAAAAACTAGCAGGCAGACAACAAAACCTGGCTTCCAAAAGACAAGTAACAGAAAAAACTAACTTGCAGAAACAAACTGTAGCTTGGCACAGCAAAAAGCACCAACTTTTCTAAAATGCGTTGCCACTCTAAG
>NW_010307194.1:12995-37460 GCF_000700745.2 Antrostomus carolinensis
GAAAAAAAGAGAAAAGGGGAGGAGAGAGATAGGAGGGCTAGGAAGAGGTATCACCACCATCCAGACTGATCCCACATTGTCATCTTGGGCTGGTTCCTTGGTTTGGTTCTTGGTCTGTGATCCTTGATCCTCAGGTCAGGAATTGACCAAAGTTAAGGTGTGCACATCCACTTTTATATTGTTTCCCTCAGGTATCACCTTTTGGACACAGACATTCAAATGAGTCCCACACCTGCACAGTTAATTTTGCCAGAATGTTCAGGAGGACTTTTGCCGGGAAGTTCAAGCTGTGTGGGGGCTCTCACAGGAAGTCTCGGGTAAATGGTTATGCTTGGCACATGCCCAGAGTGTTCATTAGAAGATTGTCAGGAGAGGCGGAGGGAAGTGGTCCGCTGCTCCACCTTTGCAGCACTCGGCCTGCCTCCTTGCGCTGCCTCCTTGCACTGCCTCCTGCAAAACCCCCAAGCCCTTCCCTGCGTGGGTTATGGCAACAACCTTGCCCCACCTGCGCTGCTGTAAATGGCAGTTTGAGGCAGTTTGAGTTATTTGAGGCAGGATGCAAGTGGCTTTACACAGGCAGGTATCTGATACACAATCAGTCAAATAAAAGTATGTGTTCCATAAATAGATTGCTATATTTTTAGTGGACTCCATGAATTTTTTTTTTTTACTCTTTGTGGTGGGTTGATCTTACGTGAATGCCAGGTGCCCACCAAGCCACTCCACCACAGAAGGATGGGGAGAGGAGAAAATAAGATAGAACAAAAACCCCAAACTTGTGGGTTGAGACAAAAGGCAGTTTAATAGAAACCAAACAAAGATGTGCATGCAGAAGCACAAGTACAAAATTTTTATTCTCTACTTCCCATCCACAGGTGATGTTTGGCCACTTCCTGGGAAGCAGGGCTTCTGTATACATAACTGTTGCCCCAGAGGACAGAAGTAAATAACAAATGCCCTGCCCCCCCGCCCCCTCCTCCATTCTCCTTGCTTTTATTTCTGAGCAGATGTCATATGGTATGGAATATCCCTTTGGTCAGTTTGGGTCAGCTGTCCTGGCTATGTCCCTTCCCAAAATCTTCCCCACCCCCAGCCTACTGGGTCAGGAGAAATGTTGGAGAGCCAGCCTTGATGCTATGCTAGCACGACTCAGCAGCAGCCAAAACACTGGTGTGTTATCAACATCTTTCTAGCTAATAATATAAAGCACAGAACTATGAGGGGAAAATTAACTCCATCTCTGCCAGACCCAATACACTCATGGTTTCCATAAAGAACACTTTATATTCTATTTTTTTCTTGAGGCTATTAATAATTTTGTTGAAAAAGTCTTGCTGTGGTTCATGACCTCTTATAGAGCTGTCTATGTGAAAGCAGTCTAGACTCAGATGTAGTACTACAAATGAAAAAGGAAGACAGCTAAGTACTTAGAAATTTCTCTGGAGTTTGTATGCTATGCATATAAGTAACGTTGCACATTTGGAATCTTTCATAACCAATCTGGTTGCTACACAATTTTACCTTTACTGCAAACCGAACTTGTATGGATGTCACTGAATTCTTGCAAAATATCCCCCACTAACAATAGGGAAAACGAGTGAGATCTTGACAGTCCATCAACGTACACTTGATTAAGGTGGTTTTGTGTAAATAGTGCATGTGAGTCTAGAAAATAGTTTACTATCACCACAAAATTCAGAAGGAACCTAGGAAGTCTTACTTTTTCTTTTGGTATGTAAATTGTCTTTTGGGACCTAAATTACCTTATCCTCAACTACGTTAAGGAAAATAATTTTGACACTTCTGATGATATGTATTTTTTTGTGCATCAGAAATGCACATTCATCAGACATGAATGAGTGGTTATCAGCCAGAGTTCCAGTAAAATGTCTTGTTTGTTCAATCTTTTAACGAGTACATAAGCAAATATATCTGTAACCTGCAGGTTCAGCACACAGAAATGTACGCATATCACTATCCTCTCAATATTAACCTTATCTGAGCTTCTGTCACTCCAGTGTTTGCTTTGTTTGTATACCAAGCCCTTTACTAGTTTAGGTTTAACCTAGGGACATGTAATGATTTCTGAATTTCTCTGTGTGGATATAACAGTCTAAGCAGCTGGAGCAGCATTTCTCTCCTGTCTGACACATTTGTTCCACAGTACTGCAAAACAAACACAAAAACTGCAAGAGGTCCTTTCTCTGGATAATGTGGTTTTTTTTCTATGCTATGCATTCAGAAGACAAAGTTAATGTCAGTCTTAGGTTAATGTAATAAAAGTGATTATTTTATTTCAGTTGCTGGGAGCCCTGAAAAGGGACGTTTGGTTGGGTTTTTTTTTTCTTTAACTGCCTTCACAGCCTTATTTTCCTGCAGTCTGTAGGTGCCATTTACTCAAACATTTTCACATTTGTTTGACAATGTAAGATGAAACGTACTTGTAAAGTTTAATATAGTAGTTATAATATCAAAACTTTGTAACATCTGTAATAAAAAGTCTCAGTATTTAGTGTAGTGCACACTCCTGTATGCTAACTAATACATGACATATAAATGTCTGTCTACACTGACATATACATTCATCAGACCTTGTATGTGCTTGCACTGTGTGATTGTCAGAAGTGGTAAAAGAATAGTGGCAAATGGACTAAATTTATTACAGAAAAATAAAGCAAAAGGAATAAATAAAATGAAGCAGAAATACAGCTAATTAGTTCAGTGCTTAGACAGGAATTGGTGGGTTTGAGATTACTGAAAATCTGATCTTCAGAATCTAAATTCAAAATGCTATTTTTAATATTGTAATTATTGAAGTATTTTATTCCTCACGGTCCTCAATTAAACAGAAAAACAAAAAATGCTTCTCATATCCTAATTTATCACTATGGTCATAAGCAGAAATGGGAGTTGAAAAGAATGTATTTTTTTATATTTCTGGATTATGATACAGGACTTTCACACATAGTCTCATCATAACTTCCTTATTTCGCTGGAAAAGATGTCCAATTTCTGTAGATATCAAAGCAATAATGAAGATGCTAAATCAGTAAGCATCACATAAATTGACAGCATCACTTGTATTATAATCTTCTTATTAATTTATAACAAATGGAGATTTTCCACTGAAACTAAAATTATAATTCAGAATCTGATCTGAAAAGAGTTTTTGAGGGAAGTAAAAGTATTTCCATATTTTTCAGGTTGATCTATAGATATCAAAGATCAATTTCCAACCACAATCAGACATCTTCATAATTACTTTTTTTTTTCTTATGAGTTCTCTCTTTTTTTCTGATATTTTTTTTTCTGAATAAATCATGTTTATTACAGATTGTTACAAGTTTGTTCCTCAAGACTTTTCACTAAGATAGATGTGTACTATTTCTGTAATACTATGATTTTTTTATTCTAATTATTAGAAAACACTTATTTAAATACTCCTTGGAGAAGTCACAATGATTACATGGATTTAAAAAAAATATTATCCGTGTTAATGAAAGTATTCCTATTTACAAATATCTTTGATATTTGATTTTCAAATTTGTATCATCTTAGATTTCGATGATATCCTCTTGCCATGGTTCTATAACTATTCCATTAATATGACTTGGAGTTACATAGATGGTCAATTAAATAGTTTTATTCATGTTTTTTATAAACTGTCTATCACAATATAGCAAAAATATGAGAAGATCATGTGAAGACACTGACTTAATGTCACAAAGGACATCAAGACAACTAGCAGCCAGAAATGCAGTAGAAAAAGCAGAATGAAAATTCCACCAGCTTAGAAACTCCCCAGTGAAGGCAGATGAAAATAGTCTGGATATTTGGCCTTTTCTATCCCCAAATGGCAAGAACAAGGTGTGTGACTGCTAACCTTTGAAACTGACCTTTTTTTTCAGATGCTACTGCATTGGTCATATTACCCTTAAAGAGAACAGATAGAAACTGTAAAAATACTGCAGAACAATTCTGTAGATTGATCCTGCTATACAAACACAGTCATTCTGCAGTACCTGTGTTGAGAAAATTATTCCCACCAAGAAGTTCCAAGAGAGTATTAAATGACAGTGCATTTAGCCACTGAATATAAGAAGCTTTACATCATTGCCTCCATTGGCTGAAAAAAACAGGAGCTGAGGATGCTTTTCTGTGGGTGATAGAGTAAGAAGATTAATTAATACAACTCTCCTGTAGAGAAATGGTGCTGCGTATAGTGTACAAAGCCACTTTTCATAACAAGATAATATTTCTACATATATTTATTTCTAAAAAATGTTTTAGTTCAAACAAGATATTCATCCTTAGAAAAAAATGTTTCATGAAATGAAACAGTATAAAAATGTATTTCAAATACTTTTCAGTTTTCCAAAACTCAGAATGACTTAGGTAGTGTGTTAATTTCACTGGGCTAGCCCTTGGCTAGCAGCCAACACAGCCATTCACCCACTTCCCCCTCACCCCCAGGGGATAGGGGAGAGGATTGGGAGGCAAGGATAAGGAGGCTTGTAGGTCGAGATAAAAACAATTTAATAATAGAAATAAAAGAAAACTTAAAAAAACCTCCAAACTAATATTAAAATAGTAGTGATAACTATAACAGTAATAAGATATGCAAATGAGTGATAACACAGTGCAACTGCTTACCACCCATTGATAAGCCCAGCCCTTCCCGAATAACGATCCTGGAGGAGCAACAATCCCAAACTGAAACCGCCATCCTAGAAGAGTGAGAGCCCCAGAGAAAACTCCTGCAAATCCCCCCTCCTTTCTGTTCAGCCCCAGATAATATACTAAACATGACGTGAGATGATATGGAATATTTCATTCGCACATCCAAATTCCATTTGTGATTTTTTCTATTCACTACGCTTTGCCCTCCCGGTCCTAATGCAGCTGTGAACCAACCAAACATGGTGGCCTTGAGCTCCAGCAGTAACTAATAACATTAGTACTTTTATCAATGATGTTCTCATAACAAGTCTGAACTGAAACCAAAACACAGCTATTCTAACTACTGAGAAGAAAATTAACTCTATCCTAGCAAAACCAGGACATGTAGTTACCATTTAATATGGTATTCATCATACCAATTTAGATAGCTAGGCTGTTTAAAAAAACTAAGAATAAGCTAATCACTATAATCTCTTTTCATTGTCAGCAGAATGAAAGAAAAACATAAATGCCTCGAGAAATATACAAGTACCTCAAGAGAGCAATTCATCTTATCTGTCTTAGTCAGAATGACATGACTATCCATCATTTGTGCAGCCAGTAAAGACTGACCAGCTTTGATTTAGACATCTAAGCCTTTTAGAAAGCTGAGCTAGTTCATCAAGATGTTCAAACAGTGCTTTACGGAATATAGAAAATGCATTAATTTATTGTAGCTAAACTCCACACTTAAGAGGTATTCCAATAAATGAGATATAGACAGATTTGACTGACATAAACTGGTAACACACTAAACACATTAACAGTTAATACACTTGAGAGGAGCTAAGTAATTTTATGTTCATTTAAGCAAAATGGGTAGATTCTGATAAATTGCATTATTTATCTATGCCGTAAACTTACCTGAGTTATAATGTCTTACACAATGAAACCAAACCTATTATTTTTTCTAGAATGTATGTACTAGTTGCATGTCTGCTACAAATAGTGTAATTTCATATTTAAATAAAATCAAAATGTGCTGGAATCAAGCACTGATACATGTCTATGTTATACAGTAGAGCCTGAGATTTATAGAAATGCATAACCCAGTTCCGATTTGATTTTACAGTTTTAAATGAGTCTTTATAAAAATTCATAGTAATCTTTTCTCTAAAAGCATTATTTCTAAACTGTGCAAGAGGCTGTAAAAAATCCTTCCTCTGCAAATCCCTCACTCTAGGGAGTATCTGTCTACAGGATTTCAAAGAACTCTTTCAACCTTTTTCTTACTGACTTTAAATGGTCCCTTTCATCATGTGCTCCCAAGTTAATTCTTGTTTGGATTCCACTATTCCAAGAGGAAGGCAGAGGAAAAGAAGTTTTGAAGAAAATGACTATTTTCCCTATCCCATGGCAGCCACATGTAATTTTAGATTAGGACAGAAATTTGGTTATTTTCCAGTCCTTCGAACATAGTCATCTTGTCTGCAGCAGGAGAAGAACTTGTAATCAGGCAACTGTCACTTTTTTAGGTCCTGCTTTAACTAACTATAGACTGGATCCTAAACTTTCTTTGTTACTACTCTCTCTCATCCCAAGTTTTTGTGGTAGACCTCCAAAACAAAATTTTATGGTCATTTATATTTGAAGATTTTTTTTTTCCAGGGCTTCTCCATATAATAGTGCTTTGTTACATATGGTAAAATAAGCCCCATCTTATATATATATATATTTTTTAGTATTGTTAATATAAGTATCTTAAATATAAAAAGAAAAGTAAAATGATCAATATAAAATCACCAGGCATAAATTTGTGTTATAACATAATCTATCACAAAGTATCTTACTTGTATTTATTTTACATTGAATAAAAGTAATCTCCTGAGGGGAGTAGACAGTGAGTCACTATTGGCCAAGTCAATATTAAGTAACAGTAGCCTGACTGAAAAGACAAAAATAGATAATGTGTCTTTTGTAAAAACCACAGACTAAGATCTGAGTTAGTATGAACACATATGGCTTCATTTAAGTATCAATAAACATAAGCTGGGAATGCAATGGCGTGTATCAAAGTTAAAAGAACTTACGAACATTCATGACTACAGTCACAGGAAGAAAAAGAACCAGGAATAAGTTTTTTACTTAGACTGAACTAAAGAAAAAACTGTAGAAATAGAGTGACAGAAGAAGCCTGTTCTGAGTGAGGCAAATTGACAAGGCTGCAAGCCAAGACAGAAAAGAAGAACAGAGGACGCAGTGTTAGATCAACTTGAAAAGCAATGGAATAAAATACGATGAAAAGAGAGTAAAGGACATAATATGTAATATTTTGTAATACCAATTACAAAATTTTCAGAGGAGGTATTTAAAATGACAATCTAAAACCCCATCTGCCTACAAGCATCACATTTAGCTCAACACTTAGATGTGTTAATTGTGTTGATTAAAATAAAGTTACTGTCTTCCTCCCTTGCTTTTAATCTTTTCTAGACTACTATTTGTTTGTTTTTCTTATTGTTGTTTTTAAAGGGAAAGGATATTTCCAGATTATTTACTCTTGCATGCTATTATAATGTTTTTTACATCTGATGTTACACTGCCACTCTACGTTCCTGTTGCTGTTGGTGTGACAATATACGCACCATGCTAGTACAGTACTACCATGGCATGATCATTAGACAAAATATGAAGTAACAGGAAATGACTGGAAGCTACTGGGAAGAAAAGCAGAAGATCAATAATAAGTTAAATTAAATAATAAATAATATATGGAGAAAACATCACTGTGAGATAACATATGTTGCTATCTAATTGTCATCCATGCTTGAGAATCACGTCAAACTGCAGAAACTGAATGACTTTATGTTTAATTTGCCAAATAATTGCCCTATTCAAACATCAAATGCATTCTAGTTCACATTACAGCTCTGCAAAACCTTTTCATATTTTCCTGTCAGTCTATTCATATTGCAATTTTTTGGGACTTTGCCATTTTATACATTCCTTAGAGATTAGTAGCTATAGATGTTCTTATTCTTGTCAGCAGCCACTTAAGTGGCATCACATTTTCTACGTACACTTCACTGTTCATCCACTTAGCAAAGCACTCCACTTTCAACTGCTTCTCCATCAATTACACTGGAGGAAGAAACCGAAATCATTCAGTTCTACAGTATTACATAAAGAAAGACTACATTTAATACAGTGATTTTCAACCTTTCATGTGTAAAACTACTTCCTGATAACTCTTTTGCAAATCTGGTTCAAAATTGATGGTATTGGAAAGGGTTAGGTACCTTAAATATTCTACCCATGAAAAAAATATATCTGAAAATAACCCTGCTTCTGGGCAGTGAAGTGTTCTTTAAGAAGTCAACAAGGAAACAATCTCTTCTCTATGCTCAAATGCAGTTTCTAACTGCAAGATGGTGGTTAACAGCTGTTTGGTGGACAAGGAGGTCTGGTGGTGAATGCCCTTATCATTATCTAAACTAAGTAAGAATTCCCTTGGAGAAACCATTAAAAAAAGAAGTTTCATTGCTTTATCAGGTACTTTGTGCTGTTCTACTAGCATATGATGTATTCACAGATTCCTATGAAAGTAAAAAATGTTAAAAGGACTGTGAGCATAGCAAGCTAGACCCTTGTCTAAAGCCTAGTGTTTTTTCATTATGATACTACACACACCATCAACACAAGAAGAATGATAATGCAAACTCATTCCAGTAGAAAGAAATAGCTGCTGAAAGAATGCAAAGGGTTTTTTTTTTTTTCTATTTTTCCCCTCTCTGGACTTTGTGGCTGTGAAACAGCCTGACACCTCCTATGTGGGGATTATTTCCGAACAAATATAACTATAATTTGATTTGATTGTCTTAAGAAGTACCAACTTGCTAAAAGTCTACTAGGTGACTGACTGTAAATTACTATAGCCATACCATGGATTTTTAAGTTGACTGTGTCACTGAGGAAATAAATTACATTGATTATGAGCAGCAGATCCTAATGTAGCACTTACAGTATTAGGGATTCAAGATATGAAGATTGTGGGGCTGGCTTTCCTTCACCTCTAAATGTTAAGGTCAATTTCATTCAATTTGATTTAGGCATCAAAATGGAAGTGTTGAAGATAGGGGCTTAATCACTTACACTACCTACAGAGGAAGAAGCACCTCCAAGGTGCTTCATGTATCTGATGGAAAGATTTACTCTCTTGAGACAGTTCCTAAGTTAGCTTATACTTATCTCTGTCCTGTGCTACCTGGTATACACCCTACACCTACCTCCAAAGAGAATCACATATATGAACCCGAGTTCTGAAACACTAATTTTTCACAATCTAGGGCAGTTTAGAAGTTTAGCTTAATTTGAAAATGGAAAATGCAATCTACAACTATCAGAAAAATAAGGGGGAAAGCAAAAGTCGAGGGTATTCTTGTAATCATCCTATATAGCATAATCAATACTTTTCCAGTTATGTTGAACCTTTTTTTTACCATCTCTACTGGTGTCAGATAGGAGAAAACCTTAATGACCTGAATATTTACTTCTAATTTTAAACCCATATTTTTCTTAAAAAATATTTCTTCTATAAGGCAGGATTCTTAGGCTCCACATGATTCAACTCTTCTTCCTTTCATTGGATGACTGAAGTGCCTACAGTTATTACTAGTTATTAGAAGTTTAATCTGAGAATCTACAGTTTCTTCCATCATTTGAATTTCAAACATACATTTTTGCTGTCTGCTAAATAGGAAATCTGTGTTGCTTGCTTCAGCTACACAGAAAAGGAAAGACAAAAAGGGAGAAAAGGGTCATACTGTTCCCTGTAGAACTACTGTAATTAATGTTGAGTATTGGGCTAATGAAAATCACAAATGTCATAATAGAAAGTTCCATTATGTTCCATTGTGGAAAAATGCCTTATTCTGCATTCCTGACTGAGATGAATGGAGAGGTTAATAGCTCATAGAATTTTGTTTCAGGATATTTTTTGTCCCAGACTGCATCACTGCACTGGTTTACATTTCATTTCACAATTCTAAGATTTCCTGGAAGTAGAAGAATTGGAAACACCAAAAAGAAGATGAAGAAAAAATGAGTAAGAAAAAGAGAAAAAAATGTGTTATAACCCTTAAAACATATGCCAACCTGGCCTTGTGGTATTGTTATGGAATGCTGAGAGTAATACATTTACTTCAGTGGAAGTATGAAATTACTAAAGACAAAAGCAACTGATCCACTCCTTTCACTTTAATAAAAATAATATTGAAGTTATAATTAAAAAAAAGAGGAAAAATGGCGAGTCTAAATAAAATAATTATATATGAATTAAACATTGACCTAGACCTCACTTGAAATTAATTCATCCCGTGATCTTTGATAAACTATTTTTTCTATCTGATCCTCATTTTTACTATATTTAAAATGAGTAAAATATATAAAAAAAGAATAAAAATTATTAGAAATGAAGAATTCAAAGAGCACATATACCCATATTTAGATAGGGAACTACTGTCACCTATATAGAAGTGCAGGTGTAGTTGAATTTACTTTGAGAATGATGCTGAAAAAAAAAGACGTATGTCTTCAAGTAAGAACTTGCATAATCGTGCATCCTCAGCAAGGCAATGTTTCAGAGAGCTGAAGGTTCTCTTAACTGAACCCAAATTTTGAGTTGTACTTTTTGGGAAAAGTTACTCCAGAAAGGCAATGGTTTAGGTCTTTCAAGCTTTACCTTCTCTTCTCCCAAGTTCTCTTCACATTTGCTTTGGCTGAAACCTATCCTAGGCATACATGACAGTTTATTTCTGAAAATTTTCACTGCTGGGCTCCATACCTAGCAGACAACATATGAGATCTCATGGGTCTCACCTAAAAAATCTTTAAACTGTGTGCATGTCAATAGAATAACATTAACAAATCTCATTAGCGTTAGAAAAATAACTAAAAAATTCTTGGCTTTCAACCCTTCTCAGAATCTCCTCCTTCTCTTTATTCAGTAAGCAATCACAGGCTCACTCTACTTTTTTTGGTAGTCATTTACAGAAAAAAGCCTTTTTTGAGTTGTCATTGGGTTTGCCGAGAAAAATATTTATTGTCTTTTCTTTATTTCTAAATTTTCAGTTTTAAATTGTTTTTGTTCACCTTAATATATCTAAAATAAACAGTACTTGTGGAGCTCAGAAAGATGAAGTAATTATTGGCACAGTAATAAATGAGCTAAGTAAGAAAATTTCCTAGGTAAAAAGGTTATTAAACTATTACAGTGCACTGGTAGCTAACATTATGGAAGGCGATTTTACAGCCTAGATCAGTCAGATATATATAATTCTCTTTCTTGCTGTTCAAGCTGTGTAGTTTAAGTCTTAGGCAGCTAAAATAACATTGATCAATCACCAATACCAATTTTATGGCTCTGCATCATAAAGTAGACATACTGTAATTCATAAGGAATGATACCTTCTTGTGCTGCAATCTCTCCTTATTTTTAAATAATCTAATAAATGGAGACAAGTATGTAACACATAACTATATTGATGAATCTCTTCTATTGAACATCAACAAAGCATTTATGGATCATGCATATGTGTTGACAAAGAAACACAAACCAAGTTTTTGCAGGTGGCAGCTCTGCTTTGGAACTTGAACAAACAATTAACTAGGGCATGGAGGCTGCTGTGGGCTTCATTGTAGTTGATGGTGCACTACATCATTGGGCACAGGCAGCACATTACGGAGCTGTGTTGTGATAGAAAGCTTACTTCATGCTTCTTTGGGAGGCATATACAACAGTTAACCTCACACACAAATAGTGGGCAAATCTGAGCCTTGTAAAAGATGTACACAATATGGGAAATAAACTCTAGGAAATTAGAAAGGGTTTTAAAAGAATGCGGAGCCATAGAAATGAAGAGAAGGGAAAATTGAAGTATTGCAACAGACTGAAGAAAATAAGACAAAAGTGGCACAAAATAGTTGAGATTGGAAGTGACCTGTGGAGATCATCTGGTTCAACACTCTTCAAAGCAGATCAGCTAGAGCAGATTGCTCAGGGCTGTGTCCAATCAGGTTTTGAATCTGTTTAAGGCTGGATAACCTGGACCAGGGGTCAACCTGCTCCAGTATCTGACCATGCTCACAGCAGATAGATTATGTAGAAATTCTTGTATATCATTTTGCACTCATTGTCTCCTGTATTTTCACTGGATACCACCATGATGACTCAGGCTGCATTTTCTTTTTTTCTTTACTATTTTACTAGGTACACCATGAGAAGATCCCCACCAAGCCATTTCTTCTCTTCCTAGTGCATCTCAGGAGGCTTTTGGCTTTTTCTTCAAAGGCACATTGCTGGCTCATGTTCAATTTGGTGTTCATCAGGGCCCTCAGGGCCTTTTCAGTAAAGCTGCTTTCCAGCCAGTCAGCACCCAGTGCAGACTTGTCCTTGAGGCTATTCCTCACCAGGTGCAGGAGTTTGCATTTCCCTCTGCTCTACTTTTAGAGGTTCCCATCAACCATTTCTCCTGCCTGTCAAGGTTTCTTTTAATAGCAGAACAACCTTTTAGTGTATATCAGTCACATTTCCTAGTTCTGTATTACCTGCAAACTTGCTGAGGGTACACTCTTGTGCCAGAGTACAGGTCATTAAAGATGTTAAACAATGTTGACCTGAATATCAACCCCTGTGCAACTGTTCCACTAGTGACTGGCCTCCAGATGGATTCTGTGTCACTGATTACAATCCTCTGGGCCTCACTGTTCAGCCATTTTTTAATCCACTTTCATTGTCCCCTTATCTAGCCTGTATTTTATTAGCTTGTCTATGAGGATGTTATGGGAGACAACATCGAAAGCCTTAGTAAAATCAAGATAACCACTGCTCTCATTCGCTGTCATCCATGAAGCTAATGATCTCATTGTGGAAGGCTATCAGGTTGGTCAACCATTAATAAAGTCCATGCTGACTACTCTGAATCACTTTCTTGTTCATGTTGTTTCTGGAAATGTTTTCGAAGATTAGTTGTTGCATCACCTTCCCAGGGATTTAGGTGAGGCTTGTAGTTCCCCATATTCTCTTTCTTCCCCTTCTTGAAGGTAAGGTTGGAATTTACTTTATTCCAGTCTTCATGAGCTTTCCCCAGTAACCTGGCTCCACAATGACATAGCCAGTTCCTTCAGCACTTGTGAGTACATCCCATCAGGCCTCACGGACTTGTGCATGTTCATTTTGTTTAAGCGTTCCTGTGGTGGGATAACCTTGGCTGGATGCCAGGTGCTCACCAAGCCACTCTATCACTCCACTCCTCATGAAGATGAGAAAGGGACAAAATAAGATGGAAAAAATAAATAAATTAAAGAAGTCTTGGGTCAAAATAAAGGCAGTTTAACAGAAGCAAAATCAAGAGCTGCACACATGGAAACAAAGGAAGAACAAAATATTTATTCTCTACTTCCCATCAGTAGGTGATGTCTGGCCACTTCCTGGGAGGCAGGGCTAAAGTAATTGTAATAGTTGCTCTGGAGGACAAATGTCGTAAATAATGAATGCCCTCTTCCCCCTCCATTCTCCTTGCTTTTATTTCTGAGTAGACATCATATGATGTAGAATATCCCTTTGGTCAGTCTGGGTCAGCTGTCCTGGCTGTGTGTCCTCCCAAGACCTTCCCCAACCCCAGCCTACTGGGGAAATGTTGGAGAGACAGCCTTGATGTTGTGCAAACACTGCTCAGCCGTAACCAAAACACTGGTGTGTTATCAACACCTTTCTAGCTATCAGTACAAAACACAGCACTTTGAGGGCTGCTATGGGGAAAATTAACTCCATCTTCACCAAACCCAATACAGTTCCCTAAGCAGATCCTCCTCCACTGAGAGTAAATCTCTCTTTCTCCAGCCTTTCTCCCTGGTCTCAGGGGCCTGGGATTCATGAAAGCAAATCTTACCAAAAAAGAAGGACATTAAAAAAGCATTGAGTGAGTACCTTGGCATTTTCCATCTACCTTTTCAAAATGTCCACTCCTCTGTTTTGATGATCTCTAAAGATCTTTTCCAACCTCAGGTATTTTATGACTCTGGGATTCTGCAAACATTAGCTTTAATTATTTAACACAGCCTCTAGAGGTTTGAAGATGACTGGGAGAAGAAGTGGTGTATTTCTTCATAAAGATTTCCTTCCCCAGAGACTTAAAAGGCTATTTCTGTTTTAAAACAGTGCTCCTTCAAGACTTCACTAGGGAACACTTTTAATAGCATTACAATAATGGAAATTGATTGGTTAGTGCCAAAGAGACAACCTGAGCACCTCCTTGAAGAGCCGGGCATGTTATCATTTCTTGCTTCTAATGCAAACTTGTGATATCTTTCCTTAAAATTATTAGATGAATCAAAAGGACATGCTATAACTTTCTACTAACCTAAATAGTAATTTGAATATTCAATTATTTATATTCCCTGAGAAATTTAGTGTTTTTAGCATTGTTTAAACAAATTTAAAAATCTTCGGAAAATAAACACTGATCAATTTATCTTAAATTTATCCTGTCAAAGAAAACGCTTTCAAAGCTAGAATTTTGCATAGTAAAGGGAAGCAGGATTTCCACTGCTATTAATCCCTGAAACTAAATCAAATTACAACAGGATACAAGAATGGGAGAGAGAAAAAAAACATTCCCTGTAAAGATACTCTGAAAATCTACCTGTGCTACAAAAGTAGTGTAGCCACAAAGCTGGAAAAGAATTAACAGTGTTCTACATAAGCATTAAGGGCTGGCACTTTCATGAAACAAATATTCCCTCAAGAGGTTTCATGTAATTGTGGAACTGATGAAAATACACTGGGGGTAATATTTGGATCCAGGAAACATCTGTAATGATGTACATCTTCCAATTTCTGCAAGACAAATGGCAAAGTTTAAACCTTGTGGAAGTAAAATGCCTCTCCCAGAACCACCAGTTATGTCATAGGAAAAGACGAATGTACAACAGACAAAAAATGCAGCAGTTCCTAGTCTAGTATTTTTTCTGTGACATGATGATATGATTGAAATTTCCACATCCAGCATGAGATGGAGTACTGTTAAAGGAGTACATTTAACATTTTCTTGAAATGGTTTAGAGGTGTTAGAGACATGTGGTTGGAAACTGATAGCTGGTTTTCCTTTTAATCTTAACGTTTTTCTAGAGTAAAGGTTTTTGTTAACTTTTCTAAAAGAAAAAAATAGATTTTAATCTGAAATAATGGTCTAAAATTGGTACTAATTTTTCTCAATATTTCTCTGTAAGACAGCAGACCCAGTAGGTTTATAAAGGAAAAACATTATTTGAAATGAGTAATCTTTGAAAAAACTGCTTCCAGTAGCTGATTTCAACAATTTTTTTCACAGAATTTAGCTAAAAATGTTTACCTCTGCTCAGTTCAGAATGGTGGGATTCATCTAGTCTAACTTTAATCTAAATCTTAGTTAATGAAGAAAAACAGATTGCATTCCAGAACACAATTCGTTTGTCTTGTGTTAGAAATCTTGTTAGGATAAGGCCTACCATTTCTTATTCTCTAGACTATATATTTTCAATAAGTTGAAGAATAAAATTAACAGAGAGACCAAAATTTTCCCCATTGCAAAATAATATGTATGAAAAAAATAAGAAGCCTTTTCTGATTCCAAACACCTGGCAAATTCATTAAAGAAATAACAAATAATGGCAATAATATAAACCTCATCAATGATAATAAAAATATTGCAATTTACAGAGAGAAATATTGAAGCTTCCATTTCAGGGAAATTAGGGATTAAAAGGGATGCCTAACAGATATTTAATGTTAAAAAATCTGTGATTTCAAGAATCAAAAGAAGATCACAAAATTTATCAAATAAATTTATCAACACATTTTACTCACTTTTATTTTTTCTCATAATGCTTACTGAATATCAACAGATTTTATTGCGAATATTATTATTTCTCTATGGTTTATAATTTTCTGTCAATCAGTTCTGATCCAAAACTGGTGAAGTGTCAAACATAGAGAGGTATACAGAAAGAAAAACAACACCAAGGGAAAAGTAATACTATATCTTCAACCTTTTCATTTACATTTTAAAGTGATTCATACACACACTGTAATGGTTTGAATACTGCAAATCAGCTTAAAAATGGGATAAACCCCTAAGAAAATACTAAGTGTAAAAGTGGTCAGGGGAAAACATATATATTCTAAGACTATGACAGAAAAGGAATAATTGCCACTACTCTGTGTTTTTCACTAAACAAATAATGCAATTTTGTATAGACCCAGAATATCTAGAACATCTACCTCTCTCTCAGAGTGACTTGCGTTACTAAAGAAATTAATTTCTCACTATTTCACTATTTTGCCACATAAAAATTGATCACAACAGATAACCTCTATCTCCATGTTCCTTGATGTTTATTGAGATTGATTTTTGAAGTCATGTCAAAAGTTTTTAAATAAAATGAATTTTTAAGTTCTTGATCTCAGATATACCTTGAAACAACTAGTTCTAAACTTTATCTAGTAAGTTCACTAAACACCTTTTGATTTGTGTAATTAGAAGGTATAAAGACAATGTTTGGTCCTTTAAATCACACTATTCAATATTTTTCAAAATTTTTGTTATAGTCTTTCCGTTTATAATTTTTAAATTAACCTTTTTTTCAGATCTTTTTTCATAGCAATATCTTTCCACACTTTAATTTTATCTTGAAATCTGTTCTTTCCTGCTATACACAGTTAAGGAGGATGACAAGAACTGAATATAGCATTACAAATAATGGAAAAACATTGTTTATATAATAATATCAGGGTGTTTTTACTTATTTCTGTTTTCTGACTAAGAGAAATTCTCATCATGTCCATAAAAAGAACAGCTCTGTTCAGTTAATAACCTAATACAAAATATTTAAAAATATATTAGAAAAACACACAGACTTTTTGAGTGGAGATAATAACTTATCAAACAGTATATGCAGTATCCTTACCAAATTTTATTACTGACATTTTTTTCTAACATAGTATTTAAAGTACAAAAGTTCAAGTATATGAATTCCTCTCTTGTACCAGAATATGATGCACTTCCAGCGGAAAAGTGTTTCCAAGAGTAGCAGGAAGATCACAATTCTTCTGTTACATACTCTTATGATTTTTATTGTGCTGAAGTTTCATGTATTTTATTTTATTGTAAACTTCCCATTCATTTTCTCTTTGGGCTCAATGGTGCCATTACATGAAAGGTTGTATCAGTATCTGACAGCAGAATTTGACTGCAAGAACAGTAGTTCATGAAAAAGAAATTTCCTATTGGTGTCCAAAATGACAACTGTACTTCTTTTTGTCATTCCATTACTCAGACAGTTGCTGTCAAAACTTTATTACTCCCTGGAGAGAGTTCACTTTAAGAAGACAGAAAAAAATTACTTCCTCTAACAGTAACAAAGACTTATGGTCTTCAGACATTTTTCATTATGTAAAACATATTCAGCATTACAATTTTATCAAGAATAACTTCCTATTCTTTTATAGTTAGGGTTTTTTTCATTGAATATGACTGCTTTGCTTTTACTTTATTTTCATTTGCTTTGTTTGTCTCTAGCAATTTAAGGCTTCTAATGTGCTATATGACCTTTATTCTCAGAGTTGTATTAAAGCTACTATATCCAATCATATTGTTAAAGTAGATGTCTCTTCACTATTATTTTTAGGTTATAATTCTTTTCTTATCTCTCTGTCACACTTATTTCACTTGTCACTTCTTGGATCTCAGCTGTTATCTTTTTGTAACTTCTGCTGTGCACTGTTAGGAATCCAGATATCTGAAAATCTGAACTTAGTCATGTTTGACAATAGAATTTAGGTGGATTCAAGACTTACATGTTTTATTCAGATGTTTCAGTAAGCCCACTCTTCTATGGAATAAATGACATTGTAAAGCAAACATAAAAAATATTTCTTTTTGTTGTTTTGTCTCATTTTCTACATGCTCTTTCTATCTCCTTTAACTGATCTCAGTAAAAGTCCTCACAGTAGAGGGGTGAAATAGCAGGAAATAATGTTATGAGCAAAAGAACAGTCAGAACTAAACTGGGAATTTGAAATGTAGGAATGTCTGAATGGTAGTGGAAAAATGTCAGCACAACCCAAAAGTAGTTCATGTGCAGCTTTCATTTATGCATTTATGGTTTCTCAGTCTTTACATGCCCATAAAAAAATAGTAAGGGTTTGCTACTGTTAAGCAAAGAACTAGGGTGTGCATAGATTGTAAAATGGCACACTCCTGTCTCAAATGACTCCCCATTAGTCTGATGATATTAGACCTTTGTGCAATGTTTTTCATTGAAGGGTTCAAGACCATAATAAATGATTAAGGATTATCTACTCTGACTTTCTGCCTGTTAAAAATCCTTACAGTTTCCTAAGCTAGCCCATGTTCTTTTTAGTAATTTGAGACTGATGAAACCTGTTCTTTAACTAAAGTGTACCTACCATGACAGCTTCTATGATATCTTAACTGCTTGTATGGAATATTTAGACAATAAATATTTAAGAGAAACTCTTTCTAGTGTACCAATTGCCTTGACATAAGAGGAGACTTCATACCAATAAATCACTTCCTTGTTTTCAAGAGGAAATTCACACTTGTTTATAGAACTTTGTCAAAAAATCTACTTCCCTGTTTAAGTACACTGAAGTCCGAAACTGAAATTTCAGAGGCAAAGAAGATGAAAAGGCAGTTGCATTCAATTTGGTTATTGACTATTGACTAATTATTCACAAATTTCCAGGAGGGGAAAGGATCATGTCACTGTACTTCATGTTAAAAAACAACTTTGGGACACATAGAAAATTTCATTTTTATTTCTCTTAAATCCTTTAAACTTTTTCTGCTCTGACAAATTAGTTGAATAGTTCTAAAATAAATAACACTCTGTTGGATTGCTTTTCTGAAAGATTCTATGAGGATTGATAGAACCAAAATCTAATATTTCAATCCATTTTAGCACCTCTTGATTCAGTATTTACAGGCAAGCTAATCCATCCATATTTTCCCAGCTTCTCCAAGTATCCAAAATATATGTGTATGAGACTATGAAACTTGTTTGCAATAAAGAATGAGACAAAGAAATTGATTACACTGTTAAATAATAAATTGTAAAGGGTCCATATGAACTTGAAATATGTCATTTGATGACATTTTAAAAATAAAACTATAATTACTGTGGCAATGTCAAGAAAAGAGCCTTAGGTTGTCAAGAAGGTGCTGTAAGATACAATTTGGAATTGATTGCAGCAACACTGTGCATTTCAGTGGCACGTTATTGACTTGTGCATTAGCTTGTGTTGAACATCATGGGGACTTTCAGCCTGCAATAGTATGTGACCCTCATACAAGAAAGTGTGTGTTATTCCTTCTGATCAGAATAGGTATTTTCTCTGGCAAAGAGAGTGTTAACTCTAGAATACCACTGAGATACCTTGAAATGAGAAAACATGTCACTGTACAAGTTCATTCTTTTTTTCTGGAATGGACATGAAAAACTGTTTTATTCCTAGGAAATTAGCACACCAAGTAACTCCTTGTTGCACTGTCCGTAGTTAAAAATACTTTGACTTTCATAGCCTACTAATTTTGCTCACCACTGACTGAATCCTGCCCCGTAAAATGCCGTGTATTTTCAGAAATAGCTATGCCATTTGAAAGAACACTTAGGATCTTCTAGGAAAACTAACAATGGAGTGAGTAGCAAGTGAGGTCAAGAGTTATCATGGCTTTTGTGAATAACATGATATATGCTTGGATTTAGCAAACATTGACTTCAACGGGATTATTTGGATGTATAAAGTTAAACCTTCATTTCAGGTAGGATTAAGTCATTCGGGCAGCTGTGTACGAAGATGCAGATTTGGAAAGAGAACCAAAGTTCTCTGATTCATTGCCAAATGAACACTAAAAGTTTTCCATCTCATTGTATCCAACAATTGCAAAATTTCTTTTAAAAAAGAAAGTTGTCATAAACATGTCATGTCATGCATACCAATGTCCCCTTTTGTGTTTAACTTCTTTCTCAAATTTGGGGTTTTGTATGTATGGTGGGCTGACCTTGGACAACACTCACTCAGCCTTTCACTGACTCCCCTCTCTTACGGAAAAGGGAGAAAATAAAAGGAAGGTAAGAAGATTCCTGGGGTGAGATAGTGATAGTTTAACAAAGAAAGCAAAAGTTTTGTGCCAACCATATGAATGATCTTGTGAGACTGGCATTAAAACAGCTTAACTTTCCTTAGTCTCATGAGCATAGCGGTATGCCTGATTATATGAAATTATGTGGAAAAAACCTACTGACAAGGTAAGAACAAAAGACAAAATACCTTGGATTCAACAAAATTTAAATATATAAACAAAGAGATGTGTATTTAATTTGTTAGCCAGACTAGTAAATTTTCCTACATGTAGGTCCTAAAATATAGTAACCTGGTTAACACTCCTACTTTTACAAGATAATGGATAAATTATCAGCTGTAATTCAGAAATATGATTGCAAAAGGACTTCAATATACAGAGAAAGTGTAGGAGATCCATTTGCCCTATAGGTACAAGTCAGAAATATAGGGCTGGGTGGATCTGTCCCAACCTCCAGATGAAAAGGAGGCTAAGCTGATGTTTTGATGATTTGCTGTTTGCTGGCTACACTGTGATAAATCATTACAGATTTTAAAATGAGCTGTTAAAAGTCTCCTTAAGTACACAGAGTTTTTAAGGTCCTTGAGGGAAGCATCTTGCCAGGCTTATGCAGGTTACCCACATGTGTTAGATAAACAGGAGTCTGCTATCCAGAAATCTGGATTAGCATTTCAAGTAACCATAAAATGCACCCCTGTGACATAAGGAGGAAGTAAAACCTCTGTGCATCTTAGTCACTGATGTTGACACTGTGAAAGAGTAATTCAATTTACCATGAATTAATGGCATTTTTTTTGTGGTTTGCTTATAGCTGTAGTCTCAGGCTGAGCACATTAAGTCCAATTAAAGACTGCAGAAGTATGGACTGGATTCAGGATAAATGTTTGCAATATCTTCTCTAGCTACAGATGGAAAACTTCAGCCCAGTCATTTCAGACATTTGACAGACAAACTGACAGCGTCTGAGGTTACAGCTCTACTAGGGATAGCCTATAGAGTTTTGATATGAAAGAAATATCCTTCAGCATATTTAAATAAAACCCTGGGATATAATGGAGAAATAGGTCAACACCTTATAAAAATACAGCCACCCACCTCTGGTACTGTACAGTAAATTCATCATCCATGTAACTGTACTCCATGGAATTACTGTTGGAATGAGCAAGTCAGCTAAGCAGTATTTTAGTAGTAGTGTGGTCCAACTGAACCTTTATAAATTGCTAATGAGTTAACAAAGTATTATAATAATTACAATTTTCAAAACTGAAATGAGTTATTTTGTAGATACTGTACTAATATGCTGCTGCTTACATCCCTCCCTCAGTAGTGCCCCAATTCTATTCCAAAATATCAATATGTTCTACACTGCGAAACTGCAGCATTTTTAAGCATGTAGAATCTAAGACTGAATTTGTAATTTTGTGATAAAAATAGGCTTATTTCCTATTAAAAATGAGAAACCTATAAACTGACCTTGTTCTGTTTTGGGCTCCCCAGTTCAAGAAAGACCAGGAACTACTGGAGAGAGAGCAGCAGAGGGCTACAAAGATGATTAGGGGACTGGAGCATCTCTCTCATGAGGAAAGGCTGAGAAAGCTGGGTCTGTTTAGTGTGGAGAAGAGAAGACTGAGAGAGGATCTTATCAATGGTTATAAATATCTAAAGGATGGGTGTCAAGAGAATGGGTCCAGACACTTTGCAGTAGTATTCAGTGACAAGACAAGGGGTAATGGGCACTGGAACACAGGAATTTCCATCTGAAGATGAGGAAAAACTTACTCTGAGGGTGACAGAGCACTGGAAGAGGCTGCCCAGAGAGGTTGTGGAGTCTCCTTCTCTGAAGATATTCAAAACCTGTCTGGACCCAATCCTGTGCAACCTGCTCTAGGTGGATCTGCTTGTAGGCTATATACCAGTTTACATTACTGGAAATTAATAACTTCTGCAAAGATCTGCTAGTTGCAAAATACGGACTTGAAAGATTTATTGTGAGAAGTTGTATCTTTTCCTCTTTCTGATATTTGTTCACTAACTTATTTCCCTCCAAAATTAATTGGCTCAATAATGATCTAGTATTCATTAAAAGAGAATCTGGCTTCTTCAGAAGCTACATTCTCCTCAGTAGCAACAAATGCAGGATCTGAGACATCACAAGCCTTTATTGTCCTTCCCCTACCACCCTCATAATTAGTCATAACAAACGACAGAAAGTGTGTAACAAATTAGTACAGAAAAAGGGCGCATCACTTTTGTTAGATTTTAGGCATGTTTTTGCTATATTAGCAGCTGTAATTATCAGCTTGGAGCATATTATTACAATGAAAGAAGGAATGAAAGGTAGTGATTATTGAGTAGTCTGTCTGACAAATGAATTTATGTACTTTGGGGCCCAATACAAAATTTATTGAAATAAATACCTGTTCTCTGGATAATGTATGGACAACATTTAAAAGACTTTCTGACAGACAAATACTGACCAAGGAGACATCAACCAATAGTGACTGCCATTTTTTTTTTTTTTTTCCATCACCATACGAGTAGGTCAGTGAATTGTGTCTTAGTGGAAGTTGTTTTTGACCTTGGAATCACCACATCTTGTTCCTTCTGCTCCATCACTCAGAATTATCTGTTACTTACGTATGACACAGATTTTTGAAATTTAGTATACTGATCTACTGAAATTAATTTGCATTCTGAATTTGGTTTAGGATATTTGGATAAGTAAAAGGTTAGATAGTTTGTAGAATTATTTGTAATTTCTGTGACATTGGTAGATTTACTGTATCCTGACAGATAAATATTTATTTATTTGCTATCAAATACACTCAATGAGAAAGATTTTACATGTGCAGTATATTTCCTGATATTTCTTGTGTAAGATGACAGGTAAAGAAATCAAAGTCTATAGAAGGAGATGTACAGAAGAAAAATGCAAAACAGACATGGAGTAAACAATATATCATTTTTGTATTCCATTTTTGTCCAAAATATTTTTATTCTGAAAGAAGTACTGATAGACATATTGACATTCAACTTTAAAATAGCAAATATCCGGTTTATCTGAAGACAGTGACTCACTCAAAGACCCAAAAAGATCTTCAGTTTTCTTTATTTGCAACTAACAGTCCAACTTCTGTCTGGATTATGCCTAAATCAGTAAGTGTATATCCTAGTTTCATTTGGCTTAATTTAGATTTGATTTAAACTGTAGTAGAAATTTTCTTCACATATATATACACAGAGAAATTACAGTATGACTAAATAACAATAATATCACATAAATCCTTCTTTTGCATGTATTTACTTTTCCCAAAACAAAATCAATTCAGCTTAATCTGTCACAGAAAACATAGACTAATGACTTCTTTTTATTTTAATTTCATTTTTAACACTATTTCCAAGGACCGTAATTTTGTATTGTTCATTCCTTATACTGGGAAAAATACCAACAGTGTGTAATTCTAGAGTTAATAATTTACAATTTTTTACTGATTACACATCTGCTCCTTAACTGAAATTTAATGAATGATGTAGTGCCTGGTTTTATCCTGACTTTTATTTATTTTCTCAGAAGCTACCATATACGTTGATTTGGATTTTTAACATTTGAGAGCATGAGAATATATGGAAAATACTTTTATGTTGTAGGTTACACAAGTGCAATATCTTGTGATTCTAATAAATCTTTTTTCATCTAAACCTAGAAGTTTTCCCACAGCCATGTCACATATGTTCCTGTTCAAAACAGAAGCTAATATTTTTTCCACTCTCAGGTAGTAAACAGGTCACTTCTGTATGAAATGGCAGAATATTACTCTAAACAGATTTATTCTTGCATTTGTACAGAAGATAGAGACAGAGCAACATCATAGGGCCCAAGAAATAACCACCTCAACTAGCAAAAATACCAGACTTATATTTTGGGCTGTGTTCTAGGTTTCCCTTTATACCACATTACGTACTGTTTATATAAATGCTTTAGAAAACAAGACTTGTCTTTTTTTTCACTTTAAAATTACATTAGGTAAGCAAAACAGACCATGCCGTAATAAATATACATTTTTAATTTTACTCCCTAATATTTAAGTCAATTTCTCTGCTGTCCACATTTCTGGCTGAGTGCTTCCAAATGTCTTTTGATAGACGATATTAATATGCTGATGCAAACCTATTTTTTTAAAGAAAACTGACATAAAAGTCATTAATTCATCCAGAAATAAGAAAAAAAAACCTCAACAGATGTTCTAATTAATATTCAGATATGTATTATTTTCATAGGTGCTTTATCACTTATAACAAAACATACCCTGTGTGCATAAGAAGGTTGTAAGACATCAACCACCTAATAATGAAGGTTAGATCATGGTTAACAAAGTTACTACAACATTTGGAAAACAGAAATAGTAGTGTAAATTCTTCTCACTATGTAACATCAAAGATTCAGAAAGTTTAAAGCCAGAAGGACTATTCAGTCATCTAATCTGTCCTCGTATATCTATCACAGTTCACTAAATTTCATTCATTTATTCCTGTATTGACCCAGTAATATAAGAACTTCTGCCAGTTCTTAGTTTTGGGATCTAAGTCTTTTAGTATATTTGTAGGG
>NW_010307194.1:37485-52179 GCF_000700745.2 Antrostomus carolinensis
TATATCTCTGCACATTATTGCAATACAAATATACAATATTAAAAAGGCTAACATACTCTTACAAAAGCGGTCTAGTTGTCCTCAATAATTTCAACAGCACCAGTATCAAAATAGGGTATTCATGTGTTTATGTAAAGTTACTTTTACATGTGAGTCATAGAAGATAATGATGCCTATAAGGCTGCAAAGAGAACCAACGTCAAAAGTAAAATAGTTGATGTTTCTTAGCATTACTCGTCTTTCCTCCTCTGTCTGTAGCATGCACCTGAGAAAGAAAAATATGCAAAGATATAAAATAAAAAATGTTAAGAAAGTGTGCTAGCAGCCAACGCAGCTGTTCACCCACTACTTCCTCACCCCCAGGGGACAGGGGAGAGGACTGGGGGCAAGGGTAAGGAGGCTTGTAGGTTGAGATAATAAAAATTTAATATTAGAAATAAGGAAAACCTAAAATAATACTAATATTTAAATAGTAGTGATAATAACAATAACAAAATTCGCAAATGAGTGACACACAGTACAACTGCTCACCGCCTGTCAACTAAGCCTAGCCCATTCCCAGATATCGACCACGGAGGAGCAACAATCCTGAACCAAAACTGCAATCCCAGAAAAGGGAGAGCCCGAGTGAAAGCCAGGGAGAGCTAAAATGGAAAGAGACCCTCATACTAGACATGGTGTGATATGATATGGAATATCCCATTGGCATATCCAAATGTCAATTTAGTTTATTAATTTAAATTTTCCTTGTTCCCTTAGATCTTGCGCTTGTAGACTAACAAAACATGAAGTCCTTCACTTCCAGCAACGAAAATGCAAACACTGGTATGTTATCAGTGTTTCTCTCATAACAAGTCCCAGGCTGAAAGCAAAACACGGGACTATTCTAGCTACTAAAAAGAAACCCAGCTCTGCTCCAGCTAAAAACCAGGACAGTTTTAAAAATAAGTCAAATGAAACCTGAAAAAATCCAGTCTTTTAATGTGTCTCTTAAAAGGATCCTATGGACTATGTCTCAGATGGAAAGCACAGAAATCATAGTAAAGGAATACATTTTCATATTTTGTTACTAATATAAAATAATTACTTTGTCTTTATTATAAATACATTAAAAGCTTTAATCACATCACCACAGAAAGTCTTATGTGACACTCTGAAATGAAGGACACAAACAAACAACAACAAAAAAGCTGTGTTTTTACTTTTTTTTTTCTCCTGGCTAATTGGTAGCCAACTCATTATCATAGGTGACTATGATATACCCACTGCTATAAATTAAAGTAAACATAACTTGGCCCAGATTTAATTTTCAGATGACTAAAGGAAAGTAAATGTACTACTGTAATTGCTGTCTCAAATGTGCAGCTTACAACAGTCTTCTACATAAGACTTTCTGAAGTAGCACAGATGAACAAATTTTTTAGATGTTGTAACTTGACTTGTACACAGTATATAAAAATTAGAGTTCTCATGCTCTAGTTAATTAATTGGATTATCCCTTCAAAAGGATTGACAATAAGTCCTCGTTCTAAGTATTTTTTGAGAAAGTTCACAGAATAGACTTCAGAAGAACAACCTAAATCTGAACTTTCAACTTTTACTATAATGCAGTACAAGTTGGAAAAGGCAGATTTAAAGTGTGGGAAAAAATGTTAAGTATAAGATGAAGTGTTGTAGTTTTATGTCATGTGGCACCACAAGAAGAGATAAATCCTTAATGGCACTTTGAAAATGTCACTGTCATGATTCCTAAGTTCTTTGCTCTGTGAAGGGCTTCTTTTTTCTTATCAGATAGACTTTAGGTAAGAGATTGGTCAAGTATACTTTGCATATCAGTAAATATGCAGTACTAAATGCAGAATCCTACAAACAATTTAATTGACTAATTATAGACTGATATGCCTTAATATATTACTTTGCAGTCCTACATAGATGTAGGAATAGTCTGAATATTAACTTAGCACATAGAAGTAGACATTGAATCTAGCTGGACTAGCACAAAGAATTCTGGAAAACTGAAAATACTGCCTCATATTGGACTGTGATTTTCTCCTATACTCATAGGCTTTAACACTGTGTCTTGAACAACGTTGAAAACAAAACAAAAACCTTAACTTATTTCCAATTTTTAAATTTTCTATCACTTCACTTGTATAGAACACATATGAAGGACTGATGAAGAGCTGAGTAATTTCTGAAGATTTTTTGACCTGTAAAAATTCCAAATGAACACTACAATATAACCAGTCAAAACCTACGAGAAATACTGAAAACTGTGAAAAACTGAATATTATATTTAGAGGTTTGCACTGATCCCAGGTTAGAAATAAATTTAACACGTCTAAGTCTGTAGCCTTGTGGAAATCACTACCAATTGCTGTAGAAGACCTCTGCACTATTGGAGATTCACAATAGTAGACTATAAAAGGATTTAAAGTGAATAACTACTTAAATTGGTTTTTTGGCCTGTTAGATGTCCATAGGTGTGGAGTCTGTGAAGAGTGTACGAGGATGGTTAACCATACTGCATTCTGATATCTGACACTCAAGATTTTCTTCAGACTCAAAATTTCCCCTTTTCTATCATGATTCCTGCATGCTCTAAAATCTCAGTGATCAGAAGAATTCTGGTACATTAAGCGTTTCATAAAACCTGATAAAATTTTATTCCTTGGATCAACCTCCCTACTATTAGTCCACGTAATATTTCCCTCTATGTATTTCTTGGGGGAGATGACAGTACAGAGTGTTTAGAGCTATACACATCCAGGGGATTGTTGCACTTTGTAATATAAGTGAAAATGTCCACACATCAATGGAATAAATATCCAAACTGAGATCTAAAGTAGCTTGAAGGTAGGAGAATAAGATGTTTATTTAACTTTTAATAAATAAATTAATTCTGCTCCTGGGAGGGAAATATTTTTATGTTTCAGGCAACCGAAGTACCAAACCCAAGATGCTTACTTAAACTTTGTTGGATTATAAAATCATAGAATCATAGAATGGTTAGGGTTCGAAAGGACCTTAAAGATCATCTAGTTCCAACCCCCCTGCCATCAGCAGGGACACCTTCCACTAGAACAGGTTGCTCAAAGCCTCATCCAACTGGCCTTAAACACTTTCAGGGAGGGGTCATACACGACTTCCTTGGGCAACCTGTTCCAATGTCTGACCACCCTCACAGTGAAGAACTTCTTCCTAATATCTAATCTAAACCTCCCCTCTTTCAGTTTAAAGCCATTTCCCCTTGTTTTGTCATTAACTGCCCTTATGAAAAGTCCCTCCCCAGCCTTCCTGTAGGCCCCCTTCAGATACTGGAAGGCCGTGATAAGATGTCCCTGGAGCCTTCTCTTCTTCAGACTGAACAGCCTCAACTCTCTCAGCCTGTCTTCATAGGAGAGGTGCTCCAGCCCTCGGATCATCCTGGTGGCCCTTCTCTGGACTTGTTCTAACTGGTCCATGTCTCTCTTGTGATGAGGGCTCCAGAACTGGACACAGTACTCCAGGTGAGGCCTTGTGAGAGCGGAGTAGAGGGGCAGAATCACCTCCCTCGACCTGCTGGCCACGCTTCTCTTGATGCAGCCCAGGATATGGTTGGCCTTCTGGGCTGCAAGTGCAGATTGCCAGCTCATGTTCAGCTTCTCGTCTACCACTACCCCCAAGTGCTTGGGGACAGAAAGAATGGTGCTTTGTAACTCAAAATTGCTGCAGGACAAGAAAAACAGAGTTTTATCATGAAAGCAACATTTAATGCTACATATTTTATACTGGCATAGCATCTTCAGTTTCAAGGGATTGTGAAAGTCTGCATGCACACCCACAACTTCATAACCTGATATTCAACACAAAAATCCATAATTTCTCCACATCACTGGTTGCTGAAACCATACCAGGAACATGTTGCTATGACTCTTTATCTATAAGCAGGTTGTGTCTGGGTTTCCTCTCACTCAGTGCTGTACTATTTCCCCCAGCTTGTGTGGGAAATGTAGAACAGAAAAAACACACATATACACACAGTGTTCCCTAGAATTTTAATTTGCTTAAACCAAAGATGCAGTAAAGACAAATTCTTTACTATAATTGATGGGCTGCAATAGCAAAATTTAGTGAATGGTAAATTAAAAAGCAGTACTCCCTTCTCTACCAAAAAGAAAGGGAATCTTTTTTGAGGAAAAACAGCATCATTGATCGAGCACAGCACCCTTAACCATAGGAGACACTGCTGCAACAGTTGCTCTCTCTTCTTTCTCTTGGTTTCTCTTCTTATAGGGGCAGGGTCTGCCATTTATACCTCTGTATTTTCATCAAATATAGAATGTTTACATATGCTGGACATATGTTCTCTGTTTACCTAGAACTGGTGCTACTCAGCTCCCAATATTTCCTTGCTTTAGTGACCAAGACCGCTGCACCCAGTGTTGGAATAAAGTTGTGCAACTTGTGCCCTGTTTCTAGATACAGTGGCTCATTTTGAACTTAAAGCACAGAATTTAGAGCACCTAATTCATAAAAGGTTATTAAAACAATTTGTTTTACCATCACTGTTCAAGACTGTCCAGGCTACATTTAATGTACTGGTATTCAATTCATTCTATGAAAGCAGATCATTTATTTTCTTATGAGTCTTTGGGTCTTGGCGATTACTACAGTATATTCACACAATATCTGGTGACATAAAGACATATGTGAGTGTTTACACATAGGGAATTTAGATACAAAAGGATAAAATGCAAATTGAAGTCTAATCTTGGGTAGCTGACATTAAGTATTTAAGATCAATTTTACAGAATCTTTAATTGATACATTTAATCATAATTTCTGTTATTTATCCTTTCAAACACCTTGTAGGTAAGAAACCAAAAGGCTATCACTTCAAGCCCCCAGGAAATGAAGCATCTGATTTCCTGACTATTCTGAAAATTTTAAAAAATAACAACTTTAACTCCAGACCTAGTTCATACCAGGAATAATGAGGCAGTTATAAAAAAGGCCTGTATTCCAGTTCCTGTTCCCAAACTAAACCTTATCACAGTCAAACCACATTTACCCTAGTGCTAGTTGCAATAGTTTAACTTAGCTGGCAACCAAACAAGATACAGCCACTCACAGCACCACTCCACACCCCGCCCCCTTCTCCCCCCACCCAGGGAATCGGGGAGAGAATTGGAGGGGTAAGGAGACTTATAGGTTGAGATAGGAACAATTTAATAAAAAAATTAAAATAATAAGCATAATAAGAGTAATAATGATAACAACTATATATATATGAGTGATGCACAGTACACTACACCCTCTGATAACAATCCTAGAGGAGAAAAAAGGAACCCCGAAACTGAAATTGCAATCCTGGAAAAATGAGCCTGAGCAATTCCCAAAAGAATACCCCCCCTTTCCGGTCAATCCCGGTTAACATACTAAACATGATGTGGTATGATATGGAATATTTTATTGGCATATCCGGCTGTCAGTTCTGGATTTTACTAACTGCTACACTTTCCTTCTTCACTCCCCCCTTCCAGTCCTCTTTTCTTGGAAACTGCCCAAGCACAGTGTCCTTGTAGTTATCAACATTGTTCTCATAACAATTCTTACTGAAAGCAAAACAGTGCTTTCTAACTACTAAGAAGAAAATTAACTCTATCCTATCCTAGCAAAAACCAGGACAGCAGTTTAAATTGCTTTTAAAATCTACCCACTTACTGAAGCACTCCTGTTGGTCTTGAATACCACACAAAATTAAAGTTTTGATTACAAAGAATGCTTTTTTTGTAATGCAGTTAGGTGGTTTCTTCTAAAGAAGAGACTACTAGATGAATAAATAATTTAAATGTTCCTAAGAACTTGCAGGTTAGTCACTAAAAATAAGTTCATTTAAAGCAAACCTCTGTAAATTAATGACCCACTGATGAGAGAGATAGGGTCTGGTATACAGGACAAGATGGTGAAAATATTGCCAGATTCCCTCTTCTTTCTGTTCTTAGCAATATTACTGTTCTTGGTATTCTTCTTCAATTTTAATTACAGAGAAAGTAACTGACACAACAATAATTCCTGAAATTACTAGTATACTTCAGATATCTGTGTCACAGTATAACAAAAGCCACTTAAAAAGTTTAATGCTTACCCATTCTTACCAGTGTCATCCATTTTAATTTAATGACCATATTTTAAAAGCCATTTCAGATATGCAAATATATGAAAACTTTATTGGTAGAATCTCAATGAGGTTTAAATACAAACCATAATCTAACAAAAACAATAGTGTTTAGAATTACAAGCAGATGTGAAAAGAATAAAATAGAAAACAATTTTCCTGCTGGGACACTTTATATTGTTAAAAGTTTGGAATAAATTATGTCTTTTCTCAGAATCAGGACACAAATTTTAAACATAAGCAAAACAAAAATGTAGGTTATAACAAAAAATAGTTTATATTCTGTGCTTTGAAATACTAAATAACCAATAATTGAATATAAATCATGAAATGAAATCCGCTAAACTAGAAACTCACTCGAACGACTGAGATCTTATAATGTGAAATTTAAATTTTCATGAAATCTGGAAAGGGGTAGAAAAGGAAAAAAACCACTATCTTTTGTTACAATTTTAAACTGCTTGTATTTATTCTGTAGTACATGTAGAATGTGCTAGAAGTGGCAGATATATAGTAATTTACAATGTGATTATGTCTAACAAATCTATGAATCTACTTTACCATTCATTCCTAATAAAGATGTCAAATGGCTTAAGCAACTTATAGTTGAAAATATGAATAGATAGAAAACAGGTATGAAGTAATAATGGAACTTTTGTGTTTCACAATAAACATTTTTACCCTATTGACTGACATATCATTGTTGTTTTATCTTGCAAATATTCAGGTTTGTGTAGGGTCCAATTCTACAAATATTGCACTTGTGCAAACATAGTATGTATATAAAAAGAGCGTTTATATAACAATTCTCTCAAAGGCTAATAGTAAAGAGAATAAATACATTTGAATCACAGAATCATAGAATGGTTTGGAAAGGACCTTTGAAGATAATCTAGTTCCAACCCCCCTGCCATGGGCATGGAGACCTTCCATTCCCTCAAAGTCCCATCCAACCTGACCAGTGATGGGGCAGACATAACTTCTCTGGGCAACCTGTTCCAGTGTCTCACCACTCTTATAATAAAAAAAAAAACTCTTCCTTATGTCCAATCTAAAAGTACCCTCTTCAGTTTAAAAGCATTTTTCCTTGTTCTATTACTACAGGCCTCAGTAAAAAAAAAAAAAAAAAAAAAAAAAAAATTCTTTGCCCTTCTTATACACGCCCTTTATACACTGAAAAGCTGCATTAAGGTCTCCCTGGAGCCTTCTCTTTTCCAGGCTGAACAACCCCAACTCCCTCAGCCTGTCTTCGTAAGAGAGGTGTTCCATCCCTCTGAAAATTTTTGTGTCCCTCCTCTGGACCTGCTTCAACAGGTCTATGTCTTTTCTGTGCTGAGGGCTCCAGAGCTGAACACAGAGCCACAGGTGGGGTCTCACCAGAGCAGAGTAGAGGGACAGAACCACCTCCCTCAACCTGCTGGCCACACTTCTTTTTATGCAACCCAATATATGATTGGCTTTCTGGGCTGCAAGTACATATTACTGGTTCTTCTCTGCAGGGCTGCTTTCAATCTATTCATCCCTCAGCCTCTGCTGATACTGGGGATTGTCCTGACCCCAATGCAGGACCTTGCACTTGGGTTTGTTGAAGACCATGAGGTTTGCATGAGCCCTCTCCTCAAGCCTGTCAAGGTCCCTCTGGATTGCATCAATTCCTTCAAGTGTATTAACTGTACCACTTAGGTTGCTGAAGGTGCACTCAATTCCACTATGTTTGACCAGGAAGTCCTTACTGAACCATATCAGTCTCCTTCCTTCCTTGCCCAATTTCTTACAAGGGGGAATCTAAGCACTCTAAGAAAAATGTCCTTAAATAGCTTACAGCTCTGTTCAGCTTCTTTGTCCCTTGGGACAGTTTCCCAAACCTGGAGTTTGATCAACAAAACTGTATTAAGTAAGCATGACTAGTGTAAATGGTTTGAAACCTGTTTGGATTCACCTGTAAACATAAACAAATACATTATCATGAGTACCAGCATATTGATCAGCTATTCCTCTACCATAACATCTGTGAATTTCATAGGTAAGAGATCACTATTTTTCAGACTAAAAAGTCTAACATGCTATACATTGTACATATGAGATATTTTCAATTACTTAATTAATTCCAATGGCAACTAAATGGTACCATCCCTGTGTATTTAGTTTATGTGTCAAGGTTTTGGTAGCTGGAGCGGCTGCAGGAGTGCCTTCTGTGAGAAGATGACGGAAGCTTCCTGTGTGTTGGACAGAGTCAGTTCCAGCTGGCTCCAAAATGGACTCACTACTGGCCAAAGATGAGCTCATCAGTTACATTGATAGTGTTTCTGTGAAAAAAAGATTTAAGAAAGGGTTAAAAATGCTGTGCAACAGTAGCTGTAAGAGAGGAGTGAGAATATGTGAGAGAAACAACTGTGCAGACACCAAGGTGGGGGAGATGTGCTCCATCCACCAGAGCAGAGATTCTACTGCAGCCTGTGGAGGTGCACAGTGGAGCTGATACCCACCCTGCAGCCCTTGGAGGCTTCCATGACACAGCAGGTGGATATTCCATGAAGGAAGGTGCAGCCCGTGGAGACCCCATGTACAACCAGGCTCCTGGCAGGAGCTGTGGCCCATGGGAGACCCATGCTGATGCATTCTGTTCTTAGAGGACTGCACCCATTGGAAAGGACCCATGCTGAAGTAGTTATTGAAGAACTGCAGCCTGTGGGAAGGACCCATCTAGGAGAAGTTTGTGAAGTACTGTCTCACTTGGGAGGGACACCATGCTGGACCAGGGGAAGAGCATAAAGAAAAAGGAGTGGTATAGATGAAGTGTTATGACCTGACTGCAATGTCCATTCCCCATTCCCCTGCACTGCTCAGAGGGATGAGCTAGCAGAGTTGGAACGGAAGTTGAGCTTGGAAAGAATTTTCTCATGAAGGACGATTTAATCTTAAGAAGATTTTCCTATATTTAAGATTTCAAAGGAAGTAATTGTTTTCTGTATAGATTCCTTATTTTCATAAACAAGGTCTAATTTGTACAGTGGATGTTTGCATCCAACTGTCTGGATAGGTCGGTTATCTGTCTAATCTGAAATAGAGATGAGGGGAAGGACTAAGTAGGCTTTGTTTTTTCTATTAAATTTCTCATTCATTTGCTCAAGCATCTTGGACTATTGCCTGTCCAGTGCTTTGCACATGTTGGCTTGCTCCCTCACTGACTGCCTTCTTCCAAAAGCAAACCTATGTCTGACTGAATTAGTAATTTTCTTTGGAATTAAATTCAGAAATATGTTATGGATATGCATTGTGCTAGGTGTGACTCCTAGGGACAATTCTCCAACAAGCCAGTATAGACAACAAAGGAAATGTCAAATGGACAAGTATACTTATATAATATTGACTGCCTCCCCCCTGATGAGGGAAGCAGGAGACCTGGCTACAATCGACATGGAAAAGGCTGAGGTACTCAACAACTTTTTTGCCTCGGTCTTCACCAGCAAGTGCTCTAGCCACATCATCCAGTTTACAGAAACCAAAGCAGGGACTAGGAGACTGCCCACCATAGGAGAATCACAGAATCATAGTGATTAGAAAACACCTTTAAGATTATCGAGTCCAATCATGAACCTAACACCACCAATTCCACCCCTAAACCATGTCCCTAAGCACCTCATCTGCCTGTCTTTCAAATACCACCAGGGAAGGCGACTCCACCAGCTCTCTGGGCAGCCTGTTCCAATGTTTGACAACCCTTTCAGGGAAGAGGTTTTCCCAATCAAACCTCCCCTGATGTAACTTGAGGCTATTTCCTCATGTTCTATCACTTGTTACCTGGGAAAAGAGACTGACATTCACCTTTCTACAATCTCCTTGCAGGTACCTGTAGAGAGCAATAAGGTCTCCCCTCAGCCTCCTTTTCTCCAGGCTAAACAACCCCAGCTCCCTCAGACGCTCCTCATAGGACTTGTTCTCCAGGCCCTTCACCAGCTTTGTTGTCCTTCTTTGGACCCTCTCCAGCAGCTCAATGTCCTTCTTGTAGTGAGGGGCCCAAAACTGAACACAGTACTCAAAGTGTGGCCTCACATTCTTGGCCACCTGGGCACACTGCTGGCTCATGTTCAGCTGGCTATGAACCAATATCCCCAGGTCCTTCTCTGCCAGGCAGCCCTCCAGCCACTGTTCCCCAAGCCTGTAGTGTTGCATGGGGTTGTTGTGACCCAGGTGCAGGACCTGGCACTTGGTCTTATTGAACTTCATTACTGTTGGCCTCAGCCCATTGATTCAGCCTGTCCAGATCCCTCTGCAGAACTTTCTTACCCTCAAGCAGATCAACACTGATGCCCAACTTGGTGTCAACTGCAGACTTACTGAGGGCACACTCAATACCCTAATTCAGATTATTGATAAAGATATTTGCCGTGGATTGACCTTGCCTGAATGCCAGATGTCCACCAAGCTTCTCTATCACTGCCCTTCTTGGCAGGATGGGGAGGGGAGAAAAAAAGATGGAACAAAAACCCCAAACTCTTAAGTTGAGACAAAAGGCAGTTTAATAGAAACAAAACAAAGGTGCATGTGCAGATGCAAAAGAAGAACAAAATATTTATTCTTTACTTCCCATCAGCAGTCGATATTTGGCCACTTCCCAGGAAGCAGGGATTCAGTATACGCATAGCAGTTGCCCTGGAGGACAAACATAAATAACAAATGTCCTCCCTTCCTGCTCCATTCTCCTAGCTTTTATTTCTGAGCAGATGTCATATGGTATGGAATATCCCTTTGGTCAGTTTGGGTCAGCTGTATTGGCTATGTCCCCTCCTAAGAAAAGGGAAAACACAACCTCCATTTTTAGAAAGGGAAAAAAGGAAGACCTAGGAAACTATAGGCCAATGAGTCTTACCTCTGCTCCTCTGTGTCCAGCAAGATCATGGAGCTGATCCTCTTGGAAACTATGCTAAGGCACGTGGAAAACATAGAGGTGACTGGTGACAGCCAACATGGTTTCACTAAGGGTAAATTGTGCCTGTAAAATTTGGTAGCCTTCTATGACAGGGTTATAGCATTACTGGATAAGCGACCAACATCATCTACCTGTAACTGTACAAAGCATTTGATACTGTCTCACACAACATCCTTGTCTCTAAAATAGACATGGTTTTGATGGGCAGATCACTTGGAGGATAATGAACTGGCTGGATGGTCACATTCAAAGTGTTGTGGTTGACAGTTCAGTGTCTGAATGGAGACCAGTGACGAGTGGTGTCCCCCAGGGGTCTGTGCTGAGACCAGTATTATTTAACTTATTTGTTGGGAATATGGACAGTGGGAGTGAGTGCATCCCTCATTAAGTTTGTAATGACACCAAACTGAGTGGTGTGGTAGATACTCTAGAGGGAAAGGATGTCATCCAGAGGGACCTCGACAGGCTAGAGAGGTGGGCCTGTGAGAACCTCATGAAGTTCAACAAGGCCAAGTTCAGGGTCCTACACCTGGGTCGGGGCAGTTCCAAATACAGATATAGGCTGGATGATGAGCTGATTGAGAGCAGCCTTGCAAAGCAAGGTGTATCAATACTCATGGGTATTGGTTGATGAAAAACTGAATATGAGCCAGCAATGTGTACTCACAGCCCTGAAAGCCAGTTGCATCCTGGCTTGCATCAAAAGACCTGTGGCCAGAAGATCAAGGCAGGTGATTGTGACTCTCTCTCTCTACTCCACTCTTAAGACCCCACATAGAGTACTGTGTTCAGCACTTGGGCCCCCAGCATAAGACAGACATGGACCTGTTTGAACAGGTCAGGAGGAGGGCCATGAAGATGATCAGAGGCTGGAGCATATCCCTTGTGAGTACTGAGAGCTGAGTTTATTTAGCCTGGAGAAGAGAAGGTTCCAGGGAGACCCTATAGCAGCCTTTCAGTACTTAAAGCTGGCCTATGGGGAAGCTGTGGGTGCCCCCTCCCTGGAAGTGTTGAAGGCCAGGTTGGCTTAGGCTCTGAGCAACTTGATTTAGTGAAATATGACCCTGCCCATGACTGGGGTTGGAACTAGATGGTCTCCAAAGTTCCTTTCCAGCCCAAACCATTCTACAATTGTATGAATCTATGACCATACTATGGTGATCAGTTGTGAAAATTGTCTTGAGCAGCTGAATTTGTTGTTCTAATGTTGCCTTTGGGCTAGCTATTAGTATGAGGACAATAAAGTAAATGTGTCAATCGGTGTTGGAAAGACTGCAAATGTGCTGTACTTGTACAGAGACTGCCTTACATACGCATTGGAAGAACTGATTTTTCAGTTTTTTTCTGAATTTATTTTCTTGGTCTTGGATGACTTAATGAAGGTTAACATTACATGAATCTAATTCTATTTCTAACTGAAGTTATAAAAAATGGTTGAAGGTATAAAAGCAGCTGAACTGTGATAGATGTGGACATACAGGAATTAACCAGAATGAAAAGTACCAAGAGTCTGTAAATTAGATAAATATTGGACAGCATTAAGTCTGTCCAGTAAAGAGAGATAGTACAGTCAAAATTCTCAGAAAAGGATAAGATACGTGAAATGTTATTATCCTTCAACTGCAGATGGGAGTGAAACACAGAAATATTTAAGTAATTTGATGAAAGTCATCTAAGGCATTGAGTTTTAATGGAGAATTGAACACAGATTCCTAAGCTAACAACTTAATCTCAGTAATTTCTTCTCCAATGGGCTGAAAACATTACTTTCACTAAAAATACTTAATTTTTTGCTTAGTAAAAGAACTTCTGGTAAAGACATGAAATGTATTCACAAAGCCACATGTAACCATAACTTAGTCACACACGTGAACAAAAAGCAAGTGGTAAAAGGAATAGAAGCATAGAAGAAATTCAAAATCACAAATCCTTTCACATAATAAGTAAACTTAATTAATTACCAGGCAATAATGTCACACATTTCTGGTTCTTGGTCTAAGTAGACAATAGGAGATTGTGCTTAAAATATTAATATTATCTTTTCTTTATGCAGACTCTGATTAAATATGCATGTGTTCTTCCTGTAATCCAGTGTCTGTCTTGTAGTAAAGAACTATCTCAGCTCACTTCCCACCTCCTTCCATTTTATTTCTCTGGTCTCTAATTCAGACTTCTTACCTAGTTTTGCTGTCCTTCCTATCTCTGATATTTTATATAGACATAATCGTCTTTGAAATATGGAATCTATACTCACATAATTTTGTCCTAATTTTCTAGAAATTGGTTTTCTGATTTCATTAAAATGAATACAAGTTCAAAAATAAGATCTTTTTTTTTTTTTTTCAATTCAAGGCAATGACATGAGAACTTAAATTACTGGTTTATATGCGCTGGAAAAAGGAAAAAGGTTTTTAAAATTAAGTCTAAAGTTTATTTCATAAATTTTGGTGTAATTTTCAAAGCTCCTGACTTCTGATAGATCTCACTTGTCTATGAGAAATAAGTAATCTGAAAACCTGGGACAGATAATTTAAATGGTTTATTTCTACATACCATTTCAGGTACTTCTGGACAATATTGTCATTAGCAACTACATTTGTCTTTGAATTTGCTACAGCTTTTTGAACAAAAATATTTTCCCCCTCTTGGTAGTAACATTTTTTTATTAGCTATTAGTTTTTAGAAAGCAAACGGCTTGAAGTATGTAGCACGAATATTTAATACTCCTCACTAATTACTTTCTGCTCTTTTAGTGCATAATTTCTCCGTTCATCATCAGAAACATTAGATATGTTCTGTGGAATGATGCAATCTTACCAAATTATCCTGAAACATAATGGTTTGTGTTCTCACATACTGATTTATGCAAATATATTTGTCTGTCTGTCAGGGCCCTTACATACTACATCTGTATTTTAAGAGAACAGTATAAGTACACAAAAGGTCTAATCCAATGTCAGTGAAGTAAGCATAAAGAATCCAACTGACTCCAGAAGTCTTTGAATCAATCAATAGCTCATTACAGACATCTGATGTTTCATTGTCAATGCAAATCATAATTAGACAAATTAAGATATTTATGCTGTAGCTTCAATTGCAAGGCATAAGAGACAATTTAATCTCATGGTGTTTAGGTTTTCAATGAGAAAAATATATCTAGTAACTTGAATTTTAATAACTGTGTCAGTTTAAATTAAACTAGAAATAAACATCAAAGAAGTCTATCTGCTGGATAGCTAAGGGATCCTATAACTCTAAAATTTCATACAGATAAGAGTGTGGCATTTCTCAAAGCTTTACATGGATAAATAAATTCTGTTATCCTCTTTTCTGCTGAGGCATTGGCATGTAAGATAGGAACATAGAATCACAGAATGGTTTGGGTTGGAAGGGATCTTAAAGATCATCTAGTTCCAACCCAAAAAACCCCCTCCCATGAGAGGGGCCCCCTTCCACTAGACCAGGTTGCTCAAAGCCTCATCCACCCTGGCCTTAAACACTTTCTGGGTGGGGGCATCCACAATTTCCTTGGGCAACCTCTTCCAGTGTCTGACCACCCTCACAGTGGAGAAATTCTTCCTAATATCTAACCTAAACCTAACCT
>NW_010307195.1:0-1822 GCF_000700745.2 Antrostomus carolinensis
CTTTAAGGTCTCTTCCAACCTCTGCCATTCTATGATTTAGGATTTGAGCACTTGACCTTTATTTTCTGCACCCCTGCAAGTGCTAGAATTTCAAAGGCAATGATGAAAGGGGAAAAAGATCAAGTAACACAAACCCAAGGTTGATATGTATGGTGAGCACATCTGTTTGATGTGTCTAAACACAAAGGTGTTTCGAACTGGAAGTTGTTGCAGCTGGAGCATTTTGCTGCTCTTCTGCGCTTTGATTCCATGCAGCACCTGAACGAGACACCACTGAGGTTCAAAGCTCCACATGACTGATCACAACTTGACAGTGACTATAAAACCACATTTTTACAGTCAGGGTGATTGAGCACTGGCATAGGTTGCTGAGAGAGGTTGCATAGTCTCCATCCTCAGAGATACTCCAAAACCACCTAGACATGGCCATGGGCAAACTGCAGTAGGGGACTGCAGGGGATTGGAGCAGATGACCTCCAGAGATGCCTCCAACCTCAGTTATCCTGGGATTCTGTGATGAATTCTGGTCCTAAGCCTGCAAAGAGCTCACGTGTGAGTATCTCTGCATATTTTTTCTCTCTTTGCTTTGTTGGAAAACTCATTGCCAAGACAAAGGTGAACCTTTGCCCGTTCCCGGCAGAGTCCACAGCTATGTTTGCATGTCCCAAGAGAGAGAAGATGACCTGTTGTTGCACATAGGTGCATCCTTGCTTGACAGTTTGCCCCACTGGAGTATCTTATCCTGGCTGGGTCAATACGTGGTGACACTTTCTACCCTGTAATTTAAAATCTGGACCTCAGCTGGGAATTCTAATCTCTTCTTTTTTGAACTTTACCAAGTAAATAAATACAGGAATGATGCTCCCAGCCCAGCCGAGACCTCAGATGTTCCCTTTTTTTTTTTGCTCTGATTTGAAAGGGGTAATTCATAATGTGCATAGTTAGGAGTATATGCATTGTATTCCTGCAAGAAATCATGGCTGTAAATTAAATGAACGCATACACACACTCATCTATATGGAAGTATAATTCAATTATGTTCTATTACTTCGGTTCTGCGTAGAAAATAACTCACAAAACTGGAGGAAATAATGTCTTTTCATTTTTATTCATCATTGCTGAGTGAGTTGTCAAGGACATGACTTTCTGCCTCGACTTTGATATTGCTATTAAAGTATTAGTTTTCTTTTGCGTTTCCACTAATCCCTAAAGCCAGTTGTGACATTTTCTCAGTTCCACACACCCAGGCTGAAGATGTGGGTTTTTCTCACTGTGATTATAACACATTGGCACCAATATTTTGCCTGTGCTGCATCGATGACAGATACATTTCCCCTCCAAGTGTAGTATCTGTCTGATACCCACTGCAGGCAAGAGGAGAGACTCTGCTTCTTTCAAGTTCAGTGAACACCAGTATTGGATCATTGATTAGAAAATGTTTCCAGTCTCCCTGCTGGAAGAAGATGTTTCCAGTCTTCCAGGGCAGCTCCATTTAAACTGGAAGAATTTTCTTGTAGAGCTAGGTTGGTTGTTATGTTGAGTGTGCTTGGTAAACTGAGGTTGTTAAGGGTGTATTTTAATGATGACTTAATGACTGCTGGCTTCATCCTGGGTGTGAGAAAGTTTTGCCTCAGTCATTAATCAATACTGGTGAGGCTGCACCTTGAGTGCTGGGTTCAATGTTGGGCCCCTGACTCCAAGAAGGACATGGAGGTGCTGGAGCATGTCCAGAGAAGGGCAATGGAGCTGGGGAAGGGTCTGGAGCACAAGTGTGCTGAGTTCCCATCTGAGGGAACTGGGGTTGTTGAGCCTGGAGAAAAGG
>NW_010307195.1:1921-8932 GCF_000700745.2 Antrostomus carolinensis
GCTCCAGTTGTGGCCAGGGCAGTTGAGATGGGATGTGAGGAAGAATTTCTTTGCTGAAAGGGTTCTGAGGCATTGGAAGGGGTTGCCCAGGGCAGTGGTGGAGTCCCCATCCCTGGAGGGATTGAAGAGTCATGTAGACATAATGCTGAGGGACATGGGTTAGTCATAGGGGACTGGTCAGTGTTGGTTCATGGTTGGACTTGATGATCTTAAGGGTCTTTTCCGATCCAGGCAATTCTGGGATTAATTCTGTAATCCACACCAGTGCGTGTTGCACGCTGGGTTATCACTCTGTGAGGACAGCTAGATGTTGTAGCCACAGTTTATAATATATTTTATAAATATAAGTTTATAATATAATTTATAATCTCCATCTGTATATTGTCAGTGCTGAAGTTGCCTGGTGAGCCCGTGTCAATACCAGGTAAGAAAATGGATGCCACTCCAAAAAAATGGATTTAAATCCCCCGTAGTGACTTGACTGGCAGGGGCCGGGGTAGTGTGACTGGCTGCTCTTCCCATCCCACTTTCTCATATGCCCTGTCGAGTTCCCAGCCAGGCTCTACAGTCCTATGGAACACCCTGGATGCAGAAGCCATTCTTGTCCACGAAAGCCTCTGAATTGAAGTCCCTTTTAAAAAGGATGCAGCTGCAATGTGAATGGGGACCTGAACAGTTTCCCTCCTCATGACTAGCGCCTTGTTCTTCATGGGGAAGAGCTCGCAGTGGTACTGCAGCTTCCTTTGTCCGCTGGCAAACCAACCAGGACTTTGAAATGTGGGGTTGGCTCTCAGAAACCCCTACTTGTAAAGGGCAGTAAAGATGCAGAGCTCTTTTGAACACTGAGCCGTTCTCATTACGTTTTCCAAAGACGATGTTTGGAAAGCTTGTTCCATGCACACACCCGTGGAAATATTTACCAAAGCTTGTTATTGTTTTATAATGAATTTTATTATTCTTATCAGAGAGTTGAAAGAAAGTTTCCGCTGGGAAGGTTGCCTGGCTGAGTCTCTGCCGGTGCTGGGGTGAAGGTTCTGGCTAGGAGATGTTTTGCTTACCAAACCTGGATGGCCCAATGTTCATCTTGTTAATCCTGATGGCAGGTATCTCAGGTGGTAGTCATCTGAGAAGCCTCAGACTTGGTGAAGTTTGGAAGTGGCTTTGGGGGATATGTTCAGTTTTGGGCCCCTGACTCCAAGAAGGACATGGAGGTGCTGGAGCGTGTCCAGAGAAGGGAACGGAGCTGGGGAAGGGTCTGGAGCACAAGTGTGCTGAGTTCCCTTGTGGCTGAGGGAACTGGGGGTGTTGAGCCTGGAGAAAAGGAGGCTGAGGGGAGACCTTGTGGCTCTGTGCAAGTCCCTTGGAGGAGGGTGGAGAGAGGTGGGGGTGGGTCTGTTGAACCAAGGCCCAAGGGACAGGACAAGAGGAAATGGGCTCCAGTTGTGGCCAGGGCAGTTGAGATGGGATGTGAGGAAGAATTTCTTTGCTGAAAGGGTTCTGAGGCATTGGAAGGGGTTGCCCAGGGCAGTGGTGGAGTCCCCATCCCTGGAGGGATTGAAGAGTCATGTAGCTATAGTGCTGAGGGACATGGGTTAGTCGGGGACTGGTCAGTGTTGGGTTCATGGTTGGACTCCATGATCTTAAAGGGCTTTTCCAATCCAGGTGAATCTGTGATAACACGCTCTGTTTAGGATTGACTACTTTTGGCAGGGAGATTTTTGTTGCATTAGGAATTCTGTATAAATTTATAAGATTTCATACATGAGCACCTCCTGTGTCTCCATCAGTTTTGATATCACACAGTTGTGTTGGCTTTTATGTTCAACTTTCTAAACCAGTACTGAACATTACTTCAAACTATAAAATCCATCGCTCTTCAACTCTACATGAAGCTGAGGACATCAGTCCTGTGTCTCTGTGTGTGTGCCAGTGTGTCTCCATGACCCGAACCGTGACCCAGGATTTTGTGATATGAACAGATGGAGCTCTGGGGCTAAAAACTGACAAAAATCAGACTATTTAGTTTAGAGAGAAGATGAATAAGAAGGAAGACAGCAGAAATAAACAAATGACATAACGTGAGATTAAACCAAATCCAGAAGAATACAGTAGTGGAACATAATAAAATATATTTCTGAATTAAACCTTTCCATGGAATTTTGTGGGATCTCTGCAAGGTTTTAGCAGATGAAGAGCTCATCCTTATGCCGGGAGGCAACTGTTTAACAGAGGAAACTTCTGGGCTGGTGCAGTTGCCCAACTTTTCTTTTGATTGCACAACTACCTGCTGAGTTCTGGGGGCTTTGAAGCACTTTGATTGTCAAGTGCCTTTTATGTCAGAACCACCCTGTGTAAACGTGGCAACCAGCCAAATACCTCGCTCGGTGAAACTAAATTTCATAAAACTTTAATAAAATCAACACTGGAGTCATAAATTACTGCTTTGCTGTCACTACAATGTATATCTTCTCAAATTATCTCGGTTGGGACCATGTGAAAGCTTGTTTGTAAGGATGTGAGGGTCTTCTCCAGCCTCAAAAAGCTTAGGTTACCTTTTCATGCCTTGCAAAAACTCAACAGGCAGGATGTCAGCACTGGCTCCAGTCTTGTTTTGGGAAAGCAGACTGGGCAGTAGGAGTGGGAGGGAGTTTGACTCATGCTCGTGTTTCTGCTCCCACAGTTGTTGTAGATGTCATTGGGTGAACCTCTTGTCTCTTGGAGGCTGAAGCCTGATTCCCAAAGCAATATACATAGTAAAGGCAAAGCCAGCACATTTCAACCTTGTAGCAGGAATACACAATTGCATGTACTAGTTTTCACAAATGTCATTTTAATAAGAGTCAGGTCTTTTGGAGATGTCTTTATCTCCTCTTCCTTCTGATTCAATTACACGAGTTCCTTCTATCTAAACAAACATCACAGCTTGAGCTGGAACTGCATCGTGGATCTCCTGGTTGGAGTTCAGTCATGCTGAATGTTTTACAAATGCAGAGGATGTATGAACACCTACATTGTCCTTTTGAATCAGATCTCATGTCTATCCTTAACAAGAGCCAGGAGGAGACATTTCAGAAGAAGAATGCACTAGACTCATATGTGATAGTCTGCCCACCCATTCCAGAAAAAAAGATACCATTTTATCCCCTGAAGGATGAGTTTTAATAATCCTTCAACAATATTTTGGTATAATCATCAACTATTCTAATTGCTCTGGATCATCTTGTCATCTTTATAAATGCCTGCCCTATTTTTTAATCATGCTGAACCAAAAAAATAAAAAAAAGAAAAAAATATTGTGTGGAGATGAATTGCACGATTCAGGTTTATGCTGGATGTTGTGTTTAGCCCCAAAAGTTTACAAATAAATAAGAGAGACATTAAATCCATTTTAGAGAGAGGATTAGGCCGAAATTTCAGTTTTCTGAAAGTGCAAGGATCTAAGAGGATTTGCAAAACACGGGGATCAATGGGAGGTGAACACATGTATGCTGTTAAAACCAGCACTTTCTGCCCATTCCCGTCTCTAGGCTCATGCATTTGTAAATCCTCATCCTGAAGGTGGGATTGATGTCATAGAATCATAGACTCATAGAATGGTTTGGATTGGAAGGGATCTTAAAGCTCATCCAGTTCCAACCCCCCTGCCAGCAGCAGGGACACCTTCCACTAGACCAGGTTGCTCAAAGCCTCATCCAACCTGGCCTTCAACACTTCCAGGGAGGGGGCATCCACAACTTCCTTGGCCAACCTGTTCCAGTGTCTGACCACCCTCACAGTGAAGAACTTCTTCCTAATATCTCATCTAAACCTCCCCTCTTTCAGTTTAAACCCATTTCCCCTTGTTTTGTCATTAACTGCCCTTATGAAAAGTCTTTCCCCAGCTTTCTTTTCTGTCACCCATCTTGTGTCATTTAAATCTTACCTAATCTTTGGGCTCTGCAGTTAGCAGAGAGAGACGTGTACCACAGGGGGAGATTGTTGCCAGAAGATAGCTCAAGGTAGATAAGAGGAATCACCGTTTGGCAGCTCCTTCTGCTGTCATTGAAACTAGGACAGGGAGAGATCTCACAGAATCACAAGATTGCCCAGATTGGAAAAGACCTTTAAGATCATCGAGTCCAGTCATGGAGGAGAAAGTGTTTCTGGATGGAGTCAAACAGAGGAGCTGTTCAGTAAAGCAGACCTGCAGAAGCTCTGTATGCTGTAAATTAGAATCATAGAATCACAGAATCCCAGCCTGGTTTGGGTTGGAAGGGACCTTCAAGCTCATCCAGTTCCAACCCCCCTGCCAGCAGCAGGGACACCTTCCACTAGACCAGGTTGCTCAAAGCCTCATCCAACCTGGAATTAACTAACCCAAGTTAATTAATACAGGTCTTCCAAACGTAGCCCCATTTGTTTCCACATCTCGGTCCAGACTGATGTACAGAGGTGAACACAAGCATTCTCCAACTTGGAGCTAAAGCCATTTTTTTTGCCACCCCACCAATGCACATCACTGGAGTTACCAAACATTTGGGATTTTTGCCATTTGCCTTCTTCATTCCTTGGCTAATTCTTCCTGCTTCTTTCTTTTTCTTTCTCCCCTTTCCTTGCCAAGACAGCTGGTCAGAGCCGTCATGAGAAACCATGGGTCTCCAGCTCCTGTTTGGCCCATGAGCAGCTGGGTGTTGACTATCACCTTTCCCCATCCCTGCCTGGAAGGAGGAGAGGTTGATGCTGGTTGCATTGGGAGTGGAGGTTGTATTCTCAGAGATGGGCAAGTTAGAGGCTGGTGGTGGGGCTGAGCGTGCTTCAATGGTGGAAGGAAAAAGTTCAAGTGACCACCAGGATCCTTCCAATCTCTCCATTCCTAGGCCAGAATTTGGCATTATACACGTGACAAACAGGGTGGTAGACTCCATTCCATCCTCAGTTGCACCATAAAGCTGAAAACGAGAGGTTCTGTGTTATTGGTGCGTTGTGATACAATGCTGATTATTTATGGGGTTATCTACAGAACATTGTTGCTGTGGATTCTGCTCATGATGGGCACTTGACCCTTTATATGCTACGCTGAGTTTCATTTACTGGAAACCTTAACATCCCTTCTGACTTTCTTAATATTCTTTGGTTGAAATCAGGCTTTTAACAGTAGTAGTTGAGTGTATTGCTCATGTTTTTTTGTCTTTGGTGGGATAGGTTGTAGTTAAGTGTAACGTGTGGTGTAAGCAGAGAGGAACTGCTGCATGCAAACCATAATTTTCATGTTCTGTGATGAAAGGGATTTATAAAAAAGGGATGTATCACAGCATTTTTATCATATCAGCTGCTATCTTTGTCTCTTTACCTGAAAGGTGGCAAAGGAACCCCTTTCATCTGGAGGATTATGAGGCCATTATGGTAAACAGCACCCCCAGGTTGGGTTGATATTGTTGGAGCTTTCATCTTTTGTTCTAAGTTTTTAAGCCTTCTTTGTGATTCTCTTGTTCCTTGTCTCCTGACGTGATGTTTAGTGAGAGCAGAGAGCCGCTCTGCTGGACTTGTTCAGGAAAAATAATTAAACTCAAGTGGGAGGAAGGGAGAGAGAAAGAGGGGCCAGCTGAGTGCTACCCTTGGTTGGTGATGACCCTACAGGACTGGAGCTTGGTTCTGGTTGCACAGTGGGTACCTGGATGCGTACTTCTGCTGCCTTCACCCAAGCAAAATCTAGTTAAGCATGAAACATGACATACCACCCAGTTTCATACCTCTAATCCCAAAACAGGAGTCCATCAGCTGATGGCTGGATCAGCTGATGAAAGAACATGAGGTCAGGAGACGTGAGCAAAGAGACACGCTTAGTGCTGACTGGGTTTCTGTCTGTATTTTTAGTCACACATGTAGTTTCTTCATCTTTTAAGTTGGTTACATGAACCCAGGAATTTATACTGGGAAGTATCTGCAAGGTCCCAAGCTGGGAGGTGCTGGAAGAGGGGGCTTTGCTTGTCAATCTCTGCTCTCTTGAAAGTGTTTCCTCAGATGGAGACTGCTTGTTCTCTCTGTGCTGGGACAGGTATAAATGAAGTGCTTCCCATTTCTGTGCTCCACCTTCTGAATGCAGAGAAAGCTAATTCACCTCTTGGTGAAACTAGAGGTGAAGCTAGTCACCTCTTGGGTGAACTCCAAATAAAGGAAACTCTGATTTTATGGTTGACTCTTGTAATTGCCTTCAGTGATTAGTGTGTATTCTTTAATATTGAAATAAGATTCCTATATAAAGCAGAACACACCAGAATATATCTCTGTAATCATGAGGATAGAGATATGATTTTTAGATGTATCATTTTTATTTCCTTTCATTTTTTATTGTCAACTTTTCTTGTATTCTTTGCCCAGACTTTCAATCCTCCACCTTTCTGCCTGTGTTTATTTAGCAGTGGTGCTTTTCCTATCCTACCAGTTTGTATTTCTATATTGACTCATCGCTTCTGCAGTCTAGGGAATGCCTCCAAGCACAGCCTCAATCCAGCAAAGGTGGATCCCTCAACACAAATGACAGGGGATGTCACAACTGGAAACATTCCAGGTCAGGTTGGACGGGGCTCTGAGCAACCTGATCTGGTTGAAGAGCTGGATGAGGCTTTGAGCAACCTGGTCTAGTGGAAGGTGTCCCTGCTGCTGGCAGGGGGGTTGGGACTGGATGAGCTTTAAGGTCCCTTTCCAACTCAAACCATTCTATGATTCTATGAAGATGTCCCTGCTCACTACAGGGGGGTTGGACTGGATGGTGTTGAAAAGTCCCTTCCAACCCCAAACCTTCTATGGTTCTATGATTTTATATTCCAGCATCTAAAAAAGGATTGCTCTGCCCTGTCCCTTCATACTGAGTGTTTCTGTTGCTCCCCTTATATCATATGCAGATATTTCATGGAAGAGTCAAGAAGAGAGAATGAAATTTAATCGTTTGTTTCTCACAGAATCACAGAATGGTGGGGTTGGAAGGGACCTCAGGAGATCATCCAGTCCAACCCCCCTGCCAGAGCAGGTTCC
>NW_010307195.1:8943-11478 GCF_000700745.2 Antrostomus carolinensis
CATCCAGGTGGGTTTGGAACATCTCCAGAGATGGAGACTCCACACCCTCTCTGGGCAGCCTGTCCCAGGGCTCCGGCACCCTCACAGGAAAGTTTTTCCTTCAGTTTGTCTGGATCTTCTGGTGTCCCAGTTTGTGCCCATTGCCCCTTGTCCTGTCACTGGGCACCACCAAAAAGAGCCCGGCCCTATCCACCTGGCCCCCACATTTCAGATCTTTATAGACATTCATAAGGTCCCCCCTCCCTTTGGAGAGCATCATCATCATCATCATCTTTCCATTAGCCTAGGCTGCAATGTAGGTTGGCTGGTTTGGTGGTCCTGCATGAGCAAAGCCCCTGCAGCTGGTCACTCAGCCTGTGTCACCCTGGCTGTTATATGGGAGTTAGTAGGGACCCAGGTCTGCACCCTTCCCACATGTCTGTGAGGAGATAGAGCCCTGGCCACGCTACCTGCTGGGGCTGGTGCAGGAAAAAAGGTATCTGTGCTGGGTTCTTCAGTTTCCTGGTGTGGAAGGAGGTGCTGTCCCAAGGGACATGACTCTTCCTGACTCAACAGCCACAACTCAAACTCTACAAATCCATCTCAGTTGGCAGCCAAGTCCCAAGGAGTTCGTCAGGGAGGTGGGTTAAGAGGGCTGATGTTCAATGGGTTGGATCTGACTTGGCAAGAGCAAAATGCTTCCATGACAAATGAGAAGATTTTTTTCTCCAAGGGTTTAAAATCCAGTGTGCTTCACCCATTCCATACGTTATACATTACTTCCCAAGCACAGCCATAGGGTTGTCCATACATAAGTCCTCTTCTGCAGTTTGATAACAAGGTGAAAGATGATGACTGAGCAGAGTGAGAAATGTGGTGTAAGGGGGAGCATAGAATCACAGACTGGTTTGGGTTGAAGGGACCTTTCAAGGCCATCTAGTCCAACCCCCCTGCAGTGAGCAGGGACATCTTCAACCACATCAGGTTGCTCAGAGCCCTTTCCAACCTGACCTGGAATGTTTCCAGGGATGGGGCTTCTACCACCTCTCTGGGCAACCTGGGCCAGTGTCTCACCACCCTCATCATAAAAATAAAATTAGAAAAAATGAGGAGCATGCTTCCTGAAGGGCACACAGTTGTGTGAAGAGCAGTGGAGCTGAAGTGCCTTTGCTGATCTCAGTTAGGTAGTAACACCTTTCTCTTCCTCTTGTGTTTTGCAGCATCCCCTTCAATTAAGCTTCTCGTGGATGACCCGATAGTGGTGAACCCTGGAGAAGCGATCACCTTAGTCTGTGTGACGACAGGAGGGGAGCCAGCCCCCAGCCTGACGTGGGTGAGGTCTGCAGGCATCCTGCCTGAGAAGACAGTCCTGAATGGTGGCACTTTAACGATACCTGCCATCACATCAGAAGATGCTGGCACCTACAGTTGCATCGCCAATAACAATGTTGGAAATCCTGCGAAAAAGTCCACCAACATCATCGTCAGAGGTAAGCTGAGCTGGTGCACTGGTGGCCTTTATCTTGGAGGATAATCATAGAATCACAGACTAGTTTGGGTTGGGAGGGACCTTAATACTCATCCAGTCCCAACCCCCCTGCCAGCAGCAGGGACACCTTCCACTAGACCAGGTTGCTCAAAGCCTCATCCAGCCTGGCCTTCAACACTTCCAGGGAGGAGCAGCCACAGCTTCTCTGGCCAACCTGAGACAGTGTCTCACCACCCAGTGAATTGAATCCTGCTCTGTATGGACTCTCTGTGTTCACACAGTGACATCCTGTGTTCCCAAATGTATTTTTGGTCATTTCTAATAAGGTATGAGATGAATTGGTGTTTCCTTCAAATAGCCAGTGGCTCTTGTACTGGGCTCAAACCCCTTTGCTGGAACAAGAGTGAGGTGTTTCCCCTTTGTACTGTGAAGATACAGCAGATCTCCCATCCAAACTGGAGACAAATGATTGTTAAAGGACACTGTGTCTTCTAGACATGGCCTGTGCTCATCCTAAGCTTCTAGAGATGTCATCACCCTTTTCTTCCTCCTCATCAGCTGAACATGTTATTGAAATTAAGGCTGTTGTGGGTGCTGTGAATCTGCTGCCATCAGATGACTGCTCCCTGGGTAGGAGCTTTAGATTAGTACCTATGCTTTAATTATACTAAATAGCAGGATAAATGTCTCTCTCAGATAAGAGACAAGTGCTTGCAGAACCATTATTGCCAGGTGGGGAGAAACTCTCCCCGATTGTTTATCGCTTCCTGGATAACCCCAGGGACATGGCCAGTTGGTTTGAAGAAGGAGTTGGGTTGGTTGATAGATATCATCAGAGTGGATTAATCTACCTGAACCAAACAGTTCATCTGAAACTAATTTTCTCTAATCCAGTCTGCGATTGGTACTGACACATCAACTCCCCCACTATGGGAACTTGAGATGATAGCATGTGATTAATCACACTCGGGGAAAAAGTGCTTTATAAAGAGCCAGTGGTGTGAATATTTTATGTGAGCCATAACCTCTCTTCACTTCTTATTGCCCAACATCTCATACTCTTCAGC
>NW_010307195.1:11503-12013 GCF_000700745.2 Antrostomus carolinensis
GGGGTCAGGGAGAGAGCATTGCATCAGCCTGGGTCTGCAGGAGTTTATCAGGAGATAGCCAGAGTTTTTATTTGTGATATTGTATTTCCATTTGAATTGCTGACATTTGGCTGAGGGGTTTTGTTGTCAAGAGGCAAAAGCAGTCTTGTTTCAGGAACGTAGCGTGGACGTTAATTTGCTGTGATTTACGATGGTGATGAAGGGTTGTGAAGGGCAGATGTGAGTGAAACACTCGCAATAAGCAAAGGAAGGGGAAAGGCTTTGTGTGAAAAGGAATCTCAGTATTTTAATTGACCCAGCAGACAGCACCAGAGAGCCCAGAGGAAAAGCCAAAGTCCCTAGCTCCCTCCAGATACAAATTTCATGAGTCACAGCATAATAATAATAATAATAATAATATACCCTCACATTTTTATTCATAGAAGATTGTGCCTGGGAGCTGCAAGATGTTGAACAAAATATCATTAAAGCATTTGAGGTGGTCTCCTCTCCTCTCCTCTCCTCTCCTCT
>NW_010307195.1:12165-13784 GCF_000700745.2 Antrostomus carolinensis
CCTCTCCCGATTCTGAGAAGGCATCACCAGGAGGAACAGCCCAGTAATAAATGAAGCACAGCTTCCTTCTAGCCCCAGTGCATTCCTACCTCCTATGATTTCCCCCTTGTTATTTGTGTTAAAGGGAAAGAACCATTTTTTAGAAAAAAACTAACTCTTTATTCTGGTCTTGGTCGATTTGTCATTACTGCAAGCGATGCTGAGTTTAGCAGTCCAAATATGAGAGAGAAATTCCTATCAGAGTTTTGATTTTACTTTGTGTATATATTTCTCAGCATTTTGCCTCTAGTTTATTGCTTCTCTCTATTTAATCTCTTCTTTTTGTTGTTGTGTATCAGGATTTTCACACAGCAGCTGAGGAGAAAAGAGTATTTACTTGAAATAGCATCTAAGCCTTGCAGGAGAAGCATTTGGTAAATGGAGTTCACATCTTATGTCAGGTGGACTACCAATCCCAAGATTAGACAATAATCCCCTAATCTTACCCAGAAAGGAAAGTAAAATGGTCTAAAAGCATCATCAGGGCTCAGCTGAAACTTGTTCCCTTTAAAATTCACTAAATTTCACTGTGCCTTTATCTGAATGTGCATTTATCGAATGTGACTCATTCCATTGATGCTTCCTTATCTTTAGCAGCTCTTGGGCTTTTTTATTTTCCTTTTTATTATTATTTTTATGGGCATTTTACTATCTTTATGGCTGACTGCCCAAGAAGTCTGTGACTACCCACCACACCTGACTTTGAACCCGTTGTGAATCATGTCATATTACTGTCCTGCATTTAATAATAACCTAAAACCAGAGTGAATCCCTCAAGAAGAAACAAATAAAAATCAATAAATTATTAACAAAAAATAATTTATCCTTTTTGAAAATCAGGAATTACCTGGATTAATGTATTTAAGCAATATTTAGTAATGTATTTAAGCAAGTATTTAAGAAATAGAGGTGACATGAGGGTGTGTTTAAAGAGCAAATTCAGTCATTGAGGCGCTGATGTGACACTCAGGTGTGTTCAAATCAGCTCTGTGCTCCTCCATCAATCTTTTCCAAGATCCTTAAAGAGTTGGGATAAATTCAGTGAAATGACAAGATGACCAGATAATGATGATTTGGGGAAATACAGATCACCTGAGAGATGGTGCAAAATGTGCTTGCGTGGAAGTGCTGTGTAATGTGTGTTCTCTGCTTCTCTAGGGTGTACATAACTAGTAATATTTATTATATTTTTATATAATGATATCTATTTGTATTATATTTATTTATAACGTGTAGCTAGCTGCTACAGGTTGTAAATAACCAGTTTCTGCAATTGCCATGTGCTGCTGAAGGAGTGGGGGGATAGCAGGTGCCACTAATGGTCTCGACACATTGATTTCCATTTGTTAGCTCCCAGGATTTATCTACAAGTCTCCTAATATGCAAAAACATTTAATGTGTTCTCTGTTTATCCGCCGTTACTTGATTTCCTCCCCTTCCAGTGAGCATCAGCATGGAAGGAGATGTTTGTTCTTAAAATAAAAAACCAGGCTAAAGCTACCACCGCAGCGAGGAACCCATTTAGTCAGAACAGTCTGTAACAGCCTTTGGATTTTTATTTTATTTTATTTTATTATTTT
>NW_010307196.1:0-22592 GCF_000700745.2 Antrostomus carolinensis
GGCAACTCCCTGGATGGGCCCTTGTCTATATCTTCATCTTCATTTGCTGGACCCTCAATTTGCAGAGCCCTGTACCTGTTGTGTGAGGGCAGCTGGGTAGGTGAGGGAAGCCTGGAGGGAACTCACCTGCCACTCTGAGCAGGGACCCGTTTCCATTCCCCTCGGTCTCTTGGGTCCCCTCCTTCGGCCTGGTGGCAACAGGGTAGGAGATCCTCTGTTTCTTGTGGAGTCTCCATCTGCTGCCTTTGCCTCACGGATGATATGGTGTGGCTCCACCAATCAATCTGCCTCTCACACTCCCTGATACTCCTTAACCTTTCTACTTCTTTCAGCTCTGCCACCATGCTGACTGAATTCATACATCTTGTATAACAATTCAGGTTTTTATTGTATTAACAAAAAATGGAAGCTAAAAGACAGTTACACTGATAAGCACTTGGTAGATGATTATCATGCCATACCTAGTTCTGCTGTGCCCGGTCACTGTAGTCTGCTAGGGCTTTCAAGTGGAAGAATTAATCCTGGGAAAAATGAAGAAAGAGAAGGCACTGGCACTCTTGTCAAGTTTGCAAATGACACTAAGTTGGGGGAAACAGCTGATATGCTTGAGAGCAAGGCTGCTGTCCAGAGAGACCTAAATCTGATGAAGGAATGAACTGAAAGAAACTTTATGAAATTCAACAAGGACAAATGTTCATTCCAGAACATTGGAAGGAAGAGCCCTTTGCAATGATACAGGCTGGGAACTGACTGGCTGGGGAGCAGCTCTGTGGAAAGGGATCTTATTAGTAGACAGCAACCTGAGCATGACACAGCAGGGGGGCAGAAAAAAAAAAAAAGTGCCAGTAGCGTTCTGGGCTCTATTAACAGGAACACAGCCAGTAAATTTGGAAAAGAGATTATCTGCCCCTACTCAGTACTCATCGTACCACAGTGAGAGTACTGTGCTCTGTTTTGTTCTCTCCAGTAAAGGACAGACATTGGTAAACTGCAGTGACTTCAGTGGGGGGATGTGAAGATGTTTGGAAGCTGAAGCGCTTGCCCTGTGAGGAAAGGCTGAGGAAGCCGGGCTTCCCCAGTCTGGAGAAGAGATGGCTTCGGGGGAAGCTAAGAGCAGCCTGTCAGTACCTACAAGAAGGTTACTGAGAAGACAGAACCAGACTCCCCACAACGGCACATGGTGGGAGGACAAGAAGCAATGAGCGTCAACTGAAAGAAGAGAGGTTCCAACTATATATGAGGAGAACATGTTTCCCCATGAGAACAGTAAGGCTGCTCAGAGATGCTGTACAGGCTCTATCTGTCCTTAGAGGTTTTCAAGACCCAACTGAATAAAGCCCTGAGTTACCTGGTCTAACTTCAAGTCAACCCTGCTTTGAGCAGGAGGTTGAACTATTTCTGAGGCCTTTTCCAACATGAACTACCTCATGATTAAACTCAGTTATTGAAAATGCTAATTCTGTTCTTTAGTTGTAATGGATAAAATAAATATCTTGGGATTGTTTTGCCTTTCCAATCAGATGAACATAACACAAATTTAAGATGTGGTTTTCTTCAGATACTTATATGCATATTTCTGAAAGTTTTTCCTTGAAAGTACTTTTACCAGTAAATGTCAAACATTCACATACTGATAAATTTAACACAGATAACAGACTAATAAAATAATTAAACATTAGACATAAAATATTTTCTCTTTTTCATTCAAGGTCTTTAACAAACAATTTATGTTAAGTCTTGCTTTAACGATTTTAGGCATTGCTCTCCAAACTAACTACCCTATCATCTTCTGAGAGATTACTGTCTGAAAAAAGTTTTGGAAGAAGTAAACAGAAATCACTGAATAAATCCAGCTCCAATAAAAAGTCAAGCTTCTTATCTTAAGTCTCTAATAACCAAAGGTTTGCCCAATGCTGTGGGATAGTGTCTTGGAGCAGGCAAACGCTCTTTTCTGTTGATTTTTAGAACAGGACAATCTTTGGCAAAAAGGAGAGACAGACACCTGGGGAAAACAGTTTAAACTATTACAACAGGATTCAACAGAGTACATCTGGTTGATCAAAGAATGGTATCAACATAGAGAGAACAGCATGTACACAATCAAGACACTGTTTAAAGCAGAACTGTGGTAGCCATGGTTATCACATTTAAAGAGAAATCTTCAGTATGCTCAGGAATAGTTAAATTTTAACACTTCACTAGCCATTAGTTATCACAAAAGCTAGTAATAACAGGTAGAATAGAGAAAATAAAACAAAACAAAACAGTAGACTGACTTTGCTATACAGTCTAGTTAGCTAAGACATCACTAGCCCAATCTCTGGCAGAAGGATTCTAAGGAACCTTCTAAGTGTGGTCATTGTATGGTGTCTGCTTTCCAAGTACGTACATAACAGCTTGTGGTACGAACATATGTATATATGGAAACAATTTCAAATATACAGGACTTTTGTCAAGACCTCTGTTCACTACAAGTATCTGAAAGCCTGGATGTGTTTTAGATTAAGCCACTTATTAACAACAGGGTGAGTTAAGGACAGGCTATAGTTTCAAAGTGCCCTTGCACCTGCAGATTGAAGTCTGACTCTTAATCTTAGCTGATAATATTTTGATAGGTTAAGAGCATATCTCTAAGTGTGTGTGCGTGTATGCATGTGATTTTTAGAACAAGCACACAAATCTTCCTGCATAGTTAGAAGTTAGAGTGTCTCATACTAGTCCAAATTCTGCCATTAAATTACAGTTTAGTTTCCAGTTATACCTAAACCCTTTACTTGTGCAAAACCATTTGAAATATTTTCAACACTATTCCATGTCTGTCCTTCACAAAACAGATCCAAAACGATACCATAGTAATGAGGTAACCTGAATGTTCAAAAAGCAATTTTTAAAACCAAAACATAAACAGGAATATTATCTGAATTAGAGGGTATAATAGTGGGAGTATTTCAGTTTTATGAGCACTATCATTTGTGTAACCAATATTACTCCTACAGTTGAACAACTGCCAAAAATAGGTCACAAATTTTCCCACTATAGATAAGACCTTAATATCAATTTTTTATTTTCTCTATCAAACCATAGAACATTTCCTCACTCCCAGAATTCCAAGGACATTATCAGTAATTTCCAGTATTTTCAGATGCCTTTTTATCATGAAGGAGAGTGTCCTAAGCTATATATTGATACTTACTAATGACTTTGACTAGAAGCAGAGAATGCAGGAGTGCTCTGTTCTATGGCCTTCAACATCTATTATCAAAAGACTATGCTTGGGTCACCAAGTGAAGTTTCTTGTTATCTAATATTATATAAACATTTTCTTAAAATTATCAAGCTCATTTTAACTGTAGTTGGGTTTTTGCTCCCCAGAAGGCTTGCCACAGAGCATAATTTATTTCTTGAAATCTTTCAATTTCACAGTCTAAACTGATTTATCACTAACTTTTACCTTGGGCCATCACCACCATTTTTCCTTTCGCACCTACCAGTAATTAGTCCCTTGATATATCCATAAGAAACCTTCAAGTCTCCTTTAGATCTTCTTTGAGTAGCCTACATTTGACGTGCTTTTGCAGTTTTTCTTACAGTAGCTCTTCATTTCCTCACTTACTTACCCAATAGGTTTTGTTTGAATCTCACTGAAGGAAGAACTGTAGCATTAAGTTATTCCATGTTAGACACTGAGAGCAGCAGAAAGCTTTATAAATATTTTCAGTCAGAGCTCACACTTCTATGAAAAACAAAGTCAATAATTTGCATTCACCTGGAAAACACTCGGCTTCTTGATTTCTGGTACCCATATAACTAGTTTCCATGATGCAACTCAATTACTGCTCTTGATTGGGAAGGATCAGCATAAAGCAGAGGAGAGTATTTGTACTAGATTTTGTGGTTTTGCACTTTCTTTTTTCCTAAAAAAACCCCATTCTTTAAACTTTTCTATTGCAGGATGACATTACAATGACTTCTGAGGCTTAGCAAATTTTTAACATTAATCTGAGCTACAAAAAAAACAATATGAACACCTTTCAAAGCAAAAATACTGCTAATGTAAAGAACATTTTTCTTTCAAAGGCACTGATGAAGACTACACAATATCCTTTTCCAGTCAATTTTCCTAGAGTGGGACTCCTTTTTTTCTCGGTGTATAAAGGTTAAGATTTTGGTCTAAGGTAGTTAGGTAACCAGACTGCTCCTACAGTCAGTGCAGAGATACGCATCTTAACAGGGCAGTTCAGTACATGTATAAAATATGTGCCCTAGGCTTTCCCTAGACTTAATGCAAAAAAGACAGACACATTCAAAGGTCTACCACAAATGAGATTAATTTCATTTTCTTTCTTCCACCACCTTTTACAATGTATAGGAAACTGGACCGGATCATGATCTGAGAGCAGTGTACATTAACAGTTGTTCCAAAATAGTAACCAGAGAAGCATGAGTGTAACTCCAGCACAATTCAGATCATCATTTGGCCCGTGGTGTTGAGTAACTCCCATACTTTCAAAATGAAACAGTTTGCAAACCACCGAAACTGCAAGCCAAAACTTGCTAGGTTGGCTTGTCATCAGAAGAGCTGTTGTGGGAAAGTGCTTAGGGAATATAAATCTGCCAATCTATCCTTTAACTTGTAGTAAATCACATCTCTGTCGGTGGCCCATTGTTGCAGTAATGCAAATGAAAAGGATATTCTTGCATAAAGAACTGAATCCAACTAAAGAGCCTCAATTTTTCTCAGGCTGTATACTGAAAGATTACTGTTTCTATTAAAAATCTACAATTGTAAAAGTCATTTTCTCCATTGAGGAATCCTTTTATGGCAGGATAGGAAACAGTGTAGAACTTCCACGCAGAATAGTTTGCATATTTAATTCATTGTAATTGCACCAAGGGCTTTTGGACAATTCTCCTATATCTTGGCAGTATGACTATGCTCTGCTGTTTCAACATTTGAGTTTTGCAACACTCCACATCTATTTCTTGTGTCCCCTAGAGTCAGCTTAAAATGTGCAAAGCTTTCATCAAAGCTGGCTTTAATTTCTGATTTAAGTTCTATTTTAGATAAAGCTTTACTTCCTTTTTAAAAATTTATATACATATATTTGTGCCTTAGGGGATTTTTTGTAAACACTGATGTTAACGAATAATCTGTGTAATTAGAAAATATGTCTTCATTTTTAGCAAATTACTAAATCCCCCACTCCTCCTCCTCCATTAAAAGATGAACTGTTTAGAAATGAAACATTAGAGTATTTACCAACACAATTAAACTGCATATAGCAATCTCAATTAGTATACTTTATAAGCAGAAAATAGCTTTGACTCTTCTTTGATTGGCCAGTTAGAATAATTAACATAATTGGCATCCACTAAAGGTAAAATTTAGAACACAGCAACAATCTACCAAAATACTATCCCAAAAAGGAAAAGTCAAATAAATAAATCTAACCCACTTACAAGATAAAGAAATTCAAACCACAATCCACTAAACAAAGTTTCCAAATTATTGACTATTTCCTTCCAAGTCACTCCAATGCAATGTCTGAGGAAATTTCTCTCCTTACAATTCATCAAATGCAGAGTGGTAGCTGTATACACAATAAAACAACCTGTTTTAAACATGTAACATACATGCACAGTATAACAGAGATTTAAATGAGGAGGCTGTAATATAAAACTATCTCTTTGAGAGTCAGTTTGAGGACATTCATTCCTACAGATGACAATGAAAAAGGAATATGGTTTTCTAATCTAAAATCCTCTTATATTTTGTAGAGTCCAAGGACCTGACTTAATGGTACAAGAATGGTGCAAAGACTTCATGAAACCAGGAGGGTCCTGATTCTGATTTGTGCTTTCAAAGATCAGTTGAGTGACTGAAAAAAGTGAGCAGAGAGGACAAATGTACTGACCCAGAAGGTCCCTTTTCCATATTATGCTTTAATACGGAGAAGAAAATATCATCAAAATGCAAATACTGAGAAAAAGAGGAGATGATATGAACAGAAACTGCTCACACCCAGTAGTTTGCTGAGAACCTGCTGAAGTGGAAAGATTGTTCAAGCATTAACACATACAGAAAGGGATCTCTCTTTTACAGGTTAAAAAAAAGAAAAACAGCAACAAAACCCCCATCCTGAAAAATAACCATGTGGAGAAGGACAAGGTGGAAGAAGGAACAGTTCACAAACCCTGGGAAAACAAAAGTATAGTTCACAAAGTTCATAAAACCTCAAAACAACACAAGGTTTGCCCATTCCTTACTATTAGTCATCTACAAGAAATGTTCCTCTCTGCCGTCTGATGAATCCTCTCCCTTGCATAGTTGCTGCTTCTGCTTTTGGATATGGTGCTCTCTGCTAGGGTGCTACACACGCTGGTTTTGAGGAGTCTATGTTCTAAGTCTGAGACCAAACCTACATCTAGCAAAAGAACAGGTGATTTCACTACTGAGGAGAGATAGAAAAGTTTACAGTAGAGGAGACAGATGACATTCTCTGTGTGTTACACTGGAACACAACCAAAACCTGCAATAAAGTAATTTCCAGCAGCCACCACTGAAACATGGAACTTTTTTTTGATTTTTTTTTTTTTAAGGTTTACCACTGAGATTTGTTCTCCAAAAAGGTAAGAAATACATTTCAGTAGCAGGAAGCTTAGTGACAGCATTCCCAAACAAACTGACAATATACCTTAATTTTCATCCACCCACTCTTTTCTCTGCTATTTTAGGACTTGTGAAAATCTAGAAATGCTATAATGGACAAGGTCCAAACAAAACAAATTTGTATGGGCTCATGACCCAGTTTTATATACAGAAGTAGTTAACAGGGTAGATTTTCCTTTTCACCCCTAATTTTCAGGAACTAACCCTTGGCTGCAGCTACTGTTCTACACTAAAGACAGCAGAGTTGCATCACACTGCAGGGAGTACAGGGGAATAGAAGGAAACAGATTGCTTCCCGGAGCTTAACATTTGCATTGGAGACATTGGGTGTGATTTGTGACACCCTTAGCATAAAGCACTATTTCTTTCCAGCATGAGCAATCACTTCTGGTAGCCTGGCTGTGGGGCAGATGAAGGTATGCTTACGCTTACTGTCTGTATATTCCTTTGAAATACTTACAGATCAAGTCCACACATTCTTAAACACAACAGTTGCAGTCCTGGACTCACACAGGTTAACTACACAGGAAGTTTGGAACAGAGTGCAAGGGGACAATTTATTTCTAATTAAATAAGGAAAAAGTTAGTATAAGAATTTTCTTTCAACATCCTGTTTCCTTCTAAAGAGACAGATTTTTGCAGTCATAATACTATGTTTACTGTTTTCACTCCAAAGTCTTGCTCCTAAAAGTATTAGAAAGCAACTTGATACCAGACTTCATTAGTGTTAACTTAGAAACTCTCTAAAGCAGCTTTATATCCCTGCTTGGTAATAATGTGAAAGGGTGGAGTCACATACTATTTGAACAACAAAGCAAACTGTAAGCTATGATAAACAAATGCCTGAAAGAAAACACCCTGACCCCACCTTTGTCTGATTCAAATGAAAAAAATACCAGAGTTACCCAAACCACAAATGCAGACATGCATACACACATACACACAAACACTGAAATTCTAAATTCCCTTACTTGATGACAAGCATTTTGAACACGTGAATTAGTGCATCAATAAAACCACTGCCCTTTTAATGAAGACTCACATTTAAAAAATGCATTTAATGTTTTTATTTGCTAAAAATTTAAAGTTTCAAAAATAAGTTTCAGAAATTACTGTCTCTATTTGCTTTCAATTTTGTATTGCTTTTACCGAATTGTTTGCAACAGTGCTTACTGCTTCCCTTTCAGTTCATGCCTTGCCTTATTAATAGATTCTTTGTTCCTTTGCTCTTTCTCTATCAACGAAGAGCATCTACCCTAGACTTATCCTATTGTACTCCCTGTTTTCACTGTCCTTCCTTTCATTTATGCATGCTTTACGTCCTCTATAAATGGAAAGGCCAAATATTCTGCTTCTTGCTTTAACAAATTTCTTGAACTTCTCCACCTTCGTGACTGCACATGGCCAGAAAACTGAAAAGTATCTCCATATTGAGCAACAAGCTGAAAAGTCACAGAGTAGCTGCTATCTTTCAGGAGCCATATAGAAATAAACCATAAGAACAGCAATAACAGATGAAAACAAAGCCTACTATCCTATTCCCAACAGTGGCTCTTAGTAGATGCCATGGGGAGGGCATATGAACAGGACAAACATAGAGTATATAAATTCTATATGTTCTTCCAGACTCTCACAATCTGTGACTCAGGGACATGATCATGTCTTCTACCTCCAAAGAGGACAGAGAGGCCTAGGGAGATGAAGAATAAAATATGACTTGGAGAACGTGCTGCTAAGTGAAGCACAACTAACTTGAAAGGAGGAAGAAAATGTACCTATAAATCAGTAAAAATATTGAAAGTAGCTCTAAAGAAGTTTGCTTTAAGAACTGGATGCAGTCTAGCCAGAAAGGATAGCAGTCTAAACTTACTTTGTAATCTAGTTGCACAGAGCAACTGTATGCCATTTCCAGATTTACACACAAGGAATTCCTAACTCATTTCTGTCAAGATAGGTAATTTGTCTTAAAGGATTTAAATAGTAGGTCTTGCTAACCCTTTGCCTGAATACTCACAGGCTACAGGCTAATTGCACTCAGAAGAGAGGCAGTTAAGTTTTTCAACTGGCATAGGTAGACATGACAAGTGTTATCAATCCACAGCAGTATAGAGACAGAAATGAAACAGATATACCCTGTGCCAGCCAAAGGTACAATGATTCCCAGCTATCCATCATCACACTGCCACTGGAGATTACCACGTGGACTGTAGTTCTGCAAAATGGGGTGCTGTAGCAATGGACAGAATCAGTCTCATGTTGGTAAAGTGAAATGTCGTTTGCGTTACAAAACACAGGTGTCACTAGAAGAACAGGATTAATGCTTTTCCATGACAGCACTCCTTTACCAATTTTTCTGCACTAAACTGTGTGAAGTGCTTCCTAGTCTGCTTCAAGCCAAACCCTTTCACATTGTAAAATAAACTATTTGAAATAACTTAGCTGATTTTGTCAGAAGAAATTACAAAGTGTTCATGGAAACATCCACCTGAACTCTAGGATAGGATAAACAGAAGGCAATAGTATGCACCTAGGAAGCAATAGTAGGACATCTTCATTTGCAATGGTTATCTGCAGAGCATACACCTACATGCAACCATGGTGTCATAGACAAACCAGTGCAACTTGGAGATTTTTACTTCATCCATTGTCAATTAATACAAGTTTTTTTATCACTGATGTGGCTCATATTAAGCCAAACATGACTGCTCCCAGGCTGCTAGTCATAACTACCCCAATACTCATTGTGGTTTACTACAAACAATCTGTCTCAATTCCTCCAGTGAGGTGATAGGCAGTGCAGGATATTGGGTTTGTATGTTCAGTGGTTCCTTCTGCCATTTTCTGCTTATTGGTTTCTATCTACACAGTAGAGCACATTAGCTTCTGCACAATTACAAAACCTGGGAACTAAATGTTAAAGTGTTGTTGGAATATGACATTTGGACAAACAGATTTCCTCTTGCTAATTTATGGGATCTGAATGAGGTGTTTACATTGTTCTCTCACAGAAGAAAACTAACAGCTGTTCCACAGTGAAGGATGGGGTACATACCTGTCCCATTTGATAGAAAATTCCTCCATATTCCTTCAAATTCCTCCACATTTGATAATCCAGAAGAAATAATTTGTGACACAATAAGTATTTGAAGCCTTGAGACATTTCCCATGTGGGGCACCTTCTAGTACAGCTACTGATCAAGCAATTGTGAAGCAGTTGCAATAAATAAAGGAGTGCAACCCTTAAATAATTGGCTAGCACATACCTCTGAGTCCCAGAACTACATAATATTCCATGTATCAGCAATGGGACAAGTCACTGAGGAATCTATTTCCAAGAAAGAAAAGGCTTGATGAAGAACGGAAGACAGACAAATGTGTAGGAAAATGCTAAGGGAGTCTCATGACACGACAAAGGACTTCAGGGTGAAAAGATGCATTTCTGAGATCATACCCCAGTTAGACAAGCATGAGGGCCAACACAAAGATGACACTTAAAATATACAGCCAACAATGGAGGGCTGGACCACAGTAGCTTTGACTTAAATAACCTCTTGCTGACACTAAACACCACTCAAAATGTGGCTCTACAGCAGCCACAGTAACTCTAATTACTAGCTGTTGCAGTGCTGCCTTTACCTTGTTGTTCCTGATCAGCTTTGGTGCTTGACAGACAAGGTATGTGTAAATGCACCGAGTTTGGTTATTTCTTTGCTAGTCTAGTTCTATAATGACAGAGGGATAAATCAGCCACGGTTCTACTGGACACCAACATCAGTGCACGAAAGCAGTGGGCGTACACAAGTGAATGGTGTGGGTAGAAATAGGCAGGAAGGTGGAAAGAGCACCTTTCACAGTAGCACTCAATCACAGCTTCATCAAGCATACTGAGGCATATCAGGAAAATAGGTATTCTTATAGGAAAACTGATGGCCCATATTCAAGGAAAGATCTACAGTTCCAGCAGGGGTGTCAGTTTTAAAGACAGAAGAAATACTAAGAGAAAGATGAATGAAAAAAATCTCATACATCCTAGCACTTTGCATACTTTAACTGTACATCTTGTAGCAGTGATGCTATCAACTCCCAGCTTTCCTGACTGCTTAAGCATGTAGCTCCCACAGGCTTCTCTCTTGATTTCCCAGAGCACAAGACCTTCATGGAAAACCCACACACAGCCTAGACATCCGAGGGTGCACTTCAAGACCTCAAGCCAGCCAACACCCAGAAGTCTGTGCAATACTGTGTCTTCACATCATTTATGCATTCCCTAATTCTTCAAAAACAGCATCTGAAAGACACATAAGCTTCTTTTTGATAATATAGTACCATTGGGTCAAGTCATACTTCTAGGAATCTGTAAGCAGGACTATCCTGGAAGTTTTTAATATACTATTTCTCTCTTGTCCTTCCTCTTTCATACAGAAGAAAAATTAGTAAGATTACCACTTTTCCAGAGCCAATGAGTCTTATAAGGCAAAAAACTTTGGGGGAAGGCAACCCTACCTTGGATACACAACATTTTAGGAGATTCCTTTTCATTCTTGGCAATGCATAATCATGTCTTTGAGAAGAATAGATATTATCACCAAAACAAGGAGGAAACAATGTTCAACCATTCCATCCTCGGACATCTCCAGAGAGGTTAGAGAAGAGGTACCCTATTTGCTGATGCAGCTCTTCACCACTGGTATAAGAACAGGCAAACCAGGAACCATCAGAATCAAAGGCAGTTTAATACTTTTTTACATTTCAAATAGAGTTCTGAAGTAGTGGGCACAGTCTGTAGTGGACCCTTGTTCTATTAGAATGTAATATTCATCCTGTTATGGTAAGAAGATATACTGAAGGCATACATTGTAGATTTTGAATACAAAACAGATTTCTGACATCTTGTTTCTGTATGAAAGAAGCAGTAAGCAATATTTTGCTTGTTCCGGCCTACTAAGTGGTAAGATGTATACAGTTTAATACTAAAGTGTATTGGACATTGCTTGTGAGACGAGATATCTATCTTCCTTCATAAATGATAAAAGCTATTTTGCTCTTGGACTTGGTATGGTATTCATTGTTACTAACACTATTATTATGGCATTTAGAAGTTTGAGGGTAAGAACAGACTCATTATAGTGACAACTAGTCTAAGAGGAAAGCTTTTCCATTCACTTCTAATGCATTCTATGATTCCTTATCACAGTCTTAAAGCACATCATGCCAGTTTGTATGATGTTACGCAGCAGATCTCAAATGTGTTATGACATTCTGCTATCTGCAATGTGTAATCCTGAAATCAGAGCAGGCAATGAATTGCATTTGTTCTTTATATAATTCTTTCACTGATTATTATTTCAAAGTGCAGTGTTCAGCAATATGGATAATCATGGACTCGCACAGACACAAACACACACACAAAAAGATATGTAAGCAATACAATACAACTTGAAGAATGAAACTAAAAATGAAAGCAAGTACAAGATATTTGACTGTACTACTTAAGCTTATTTTTCAGAAATATGACCCTCAAGGCTGGTAAGTCCTTGTTTTGTTACCTCTCTGTCCTGCATTTAAAGAGGCAAATAAAAGGCCCATTTGCTCCAGCAAAATAAAGTATGTCATAGGAATCATAAATAGTGATAGGACAGTAAGACCACAACTGCATAGATGTGTCTGCAATGGTCTTATTTAAATCTCTGTTATGGCAATGTAAATCCTTTTGAATACAGCTGAGAAAATCCAGGATGTGAGATACTAGAACTGGGCCTAAAATCCTTGTGAAGTGCTGTGGGAACAAACACAAGAGTGCCCAATGATATGACAGCAAGTGGCAGCAGACATAACTTCTACTTTTTTGTGAATTATTAGAGGTGGGCTGGCAGAACTGATCTCACTATACTCTGCCTCTTTTTACTTGCACAGAACTTAAAGAAACCATAACTAAAGTATAATTTTATAACATAAGACTTACTATTCTTATGGAAAAACTCAGCTAAAATGATTCAGCCTTGAGATCACTTTATCTTAATGATCTGACCTAAAAATTGTAACAAACACATCAACAAGTGTGTCTGTGCCCCAAGGGTGTCCGTGGCCTTCTCAGAGGCAAAGCACAGAAGTGAAGGAATTAACAAACATTAGATATTAATCTGATGCCTCAGGTCTGTAAGTGTCCTCAGACAGCTACTTTTTACACACGTAAAAAAGGACTTCAACATTTACATCGCGAATTTAAATCTTCTATTCCACCAGAAGTTTCATCTTCTATGAAATGGTATGAAAAGCAGTTGTATGGCAAGCCATACAACACTGACTCATTCTCTTCTTTTTGGCTCCAGGACAGATTAGAAATTATGAGGTTTTAGATTTAAACTATGGAGACACTACCTTAAGCCTATGTATTTCACACATTTTAAAAATGTAGTAATTTATTAATACGTTTCTCACATTTGTCTTTTTTTTTTTAATATTAGTAATATAGATATACCCAATTTCCCCACAGGCAGATGGCAGAGAACAGTAATTAAACATAGAATTAAGAAATGTAAAACAGAAGTTAAGAAAACCAGGTAACAGGGGAAATTAAAATTATGGGCAGAAAAATTCCAGGTTCAATAGGACTAAGGACAACAAAAGATTTTAAATTAAATTCAGGAGTAAAAGAAATCCTAGTCTTGTTGCTACAAGAGGTGACAAGAGGTGAAATCCTAGAATGTTGCTACAAAGAGGTGACAAGAATATCAATTACATCAGAAAAAGCAGATGACAAAATTGTTAATTGTGCAGGAAAAGGCAGAGGTGTTCAGCATGTTCCTGTTCTGTATTTGGAACAAAGCTAAGCATGTCTTTGTACCATAAAATAATGGTGAAATATTTCCTTTTCCAAGATTAGCTAAGGAATGTGTTAAAGAGAGGCAATTAAAAATAAACACTGCAAAATAAACAGGCCTGGGTAACTTTCTCCCAAGAATTCTAAAATAATTAGAAGGCATCTGGATCCTTGAGAATTTCAAAATATTATGAAGACTCAGAACTGGCTTTTTGTCTTGCCTTTTGGAATTTTCTTTGCAAATGCTTCAAAGAGAGAACTGTTTTGATTCAAGGCAAAGTAACGGCACAGCTGCAACAGGACCACCAATTAAGGGGGGAACTGTTAATATGTGTTATTTTCTCCCATCAAATATCAATTCCATTTGTATTTATATGGCCTAAATTTACATGAGGGAAGCACAAAATTGTGCACATTCCTGTTGGTTGCCACTCTGGAAGCATGGTTGATACCTCACTAAAGCATTATGGAAAGATGACTGCATTTATCTTTAATAATTTACTCCAATTATGTACTTCACTGCTAGCTCATCCAACTAAAAAAATATATTGGCACTTCTGGGTAAAGCAAGAATAACAGGAGCGAAGGACACAGAGGTTCCCCATGTGAGGAGAAAACCCAAAATCTACGTAGTCACAGAAGCCACAGTTCTTAGAGAAAGTGCTAGATACCTCAGCTTCTGACCTTACCTGGAACTGTCAACACAGTCTTTCTCATATATATTTTAAATCTAGATTCTGAACTACTAAATATTGTCACAGGCTTAGTATGGCAACCAAAGTCTGCAGAAGCAGAGTACTGCTAGCTCCCCCTGCTATTTGTGGAAGCAGAGAGAGTGGTGCTTGTCATCAGTTTCCTTCTCAAGTGTCATCCACAAAGAAGTCCTAGTAATTATTCTCTAGACTAGGTACACCTTTGGCCTTTCTACTTTCTTGCAGTCCAAGCCACTCAGTTTTTTTCAGTTTCTAGCTCCATCAACCTAGCAATTACGTATTACTTCTACTTCAGTACTTCAGTACCAGCTAAAACATGTTTTTAGCAGCATGTTCAACATTGCTACCAGCTCCTTCAAAATATTTTTTTCTGTATCACCGTTTTAAATGAAGATAACTTTTGTTCCTTTTCACCTCACATGAAATATACATTTCATATCCTCGTATAACAGTGTCCTTTTATACAGTAAATACAGAAATGACCTCTGGACCAGGATTTAGAGTCTGGTATTCCTCAAGAATTCCTCTCACAAGATTATCCTAACCAGTAGGGACACACTCAGAATGCTTCAATTGTGAATTCATTTGGAATTTAAATTCTCAAGGCTCAAGAATAATTCACACTGTCTACTCTCAAGAATTACTTTACTATTGAACCTACCTAAGATGAATACAAATTATTACAGAACTCCACTCTGTTGTCCATGGAATCTTATGCTCAAATCTATACACTCCTCGTCTCAGAGGGTGAATGCACTCAGAGTACCATTAGCTTGGTAACTAGAAGACCTTCCTAAGAAGCTACACCTGTGCCTTTTCTTAATGCCAAGAATCTAGAATGCATTTCTTCCCTTCTTTTGTAAGGCCCTAACCACTGGAGTATTTTAGTACTTTCACCACAGAACGGTGTTTCATTCCCGAGTGGATGTTGTTGCCCTCTGCCAAACTCTGAGGTAGGTGCCTCTGCAGACATATCCTTCTGCATGATGAACGTCCACACTAGTACTAAGGATTGGTCAAAAATGATTGTCAAAATAACTCGAGTAATACATGCTCCTCTTCTTCAACCCCAGTCTGAGCAGCCAGGATGAAAGTTGTACAGCTCATGCTTTGCATTTGGACAGTAAGGTTTTGGTCTGTGACACAACCATCTCTTTCTTGTCTCAGATTCATTGTTGCTAACAGATAGTGAAAATTACATGGAAAGGTGGAAAAAATGTAATTTGGAACAGGGAATGATAAGTCTACCAGCAGCAGTATTTATCCAGACATGATCAGTTTCTAACACAGAAACAGAAGGGCTGAAGGACAGAGTTTTCAGGGAAATATCACTGCTGGAAGATGAGCAGAGCTAAACAATTATTAGGACTTGAGTGTAAGGACTGATACCAGCTTACTGACATAAATAGACTTGAGAATAACCTCAAGATACATCCTTACTTTCTGTGCAGACAAAGGAACAAGTTAGTTAGTTATGACTATCCCACATGCTATAGCCACACCAATCTAGTTAAGATTCTGGTTGTGCATTCATAGAGCAAATGAAAATCTACAACAAACTGAGAACACACATAATATCTTACAGGAACACAGTTACTGAATGGTAACAAAAAAAAAAAAAATAATGCAGGTGCCTAAAGTATCAGACGCCTGAATAATTTCAGATAACAGCATACCTATGACTTCCACATAGGAAGGTGATAAAGCAGATGACAAAGAATCTGCACTACATTCATATTATTCTTGAGCAGCAGTAGGAAGCCAAACAGGATACCCTTGCCATCTAAAATGGCATTTTCTGACATACTTTAATTACTTCCTAACTGTGCATAAATACTAAGAGAATACTGAGTCCCCACCTCCTCAAAATCAGACCCTTTGGAAGGGTCTCCATATAAATTCAAAGCCAGAAAGTCTCACATCTGGTCTCAAAAACACATATATCGGAAAGGAACAAAAGATAATATGGATAAAATATTCAAAATGGACCTATCATCTTGTATGTCCTAGCTTCTGCTGTCCAATTTTATTATCTTTTCTTGGTTTTCTGTGGACATGTTTTTAGATCAGGCATAAGAGACTTACCAGCTTGAAATACGAGCAAAATTATCCTTTAATAAAGCGTAATAGTTAAATTGTAGCAATATTTGTTGTTAGATTTTAACATTTTGGATTTGTTGTTAGGTTTAAACACTCAGGAAGCAATTAAAAAAAAAAAAAAAAACAAAAAACAAAACAAACCTTGATAAGATATCGATTAACCTACCATAAACAATGATAATCTTTGCGAAGTCCATGGAAACACAACAGAAAAGGAAAAATTATGATCATAAAGTTAGTATACTACTACTGATAAGATACACAGTAAAATGTCCTTTGATCACAGAGTCATATGCGGTTTATAGTACATACCTTAGTTATCTATGAATAAAACACTGAGCAAGGACAGTCACTACATTTTTAATTATAGTATAAATGTTGGAGTGCATTCAGCTGAGCTTTGATCAAAGATCATTTAATGATACTCATTCCTTCCCATCCTTTTTTTTTTTTTCAATTTTAATAGTACATTAATAAACCAGGTATCAACTTTCTGCATATGCTAAATGGAATTGTTCTTCTCACAGACTTGATCTGCCTTCGAAAAATAGAAAGTGCAGCCAATGCTGACAAGAGTAATTATACTTGCAGAAAAATGTGCTCAATACATAACCTTCTCCTCCATGTGAACTTCTATTGTCAATTACATACATTAGCACAGCATTGAAGATACTTTGTACAAAGGCACACACACCAATTCAGCTTGCTTGTGATACTGCCTGTGTTTGATATTAATGAAAGCAGCGGTGACTAGTGACAGTTGTGCAGAAGACTACACATGGAACACACATGCCAGACCAGTTTTCTCCAGTTAATAATTATATTCCTTTAGCTTAGCAAAGATCAGGGACACTGGCAGTTTGTCAATCAGAAAGCTGAGGCACACCCATCCAAAGTAATCTGGTGGTTCCCTCCTCTATGTGGTTTGAAAGACAGATCTTATTTCTGTGATTACAGTAACTTTACAGTAGCTTTCTCATTACAGAGTGGTTGAGAAGCTGAAGTGGAGAAGGTGGAGATGGAGGCACACAGGAAGTGATGGTAAGGTAGTAAGAAAGTTTTCAATGCTTTTACGCTGTTCAATTTTGGCTCACAAAGCCTTAACTAGGAGCTTACATAGCAATAAAGCTGGTTGAAAACTTAAAACTGCTGTTTCAACGTGGATCCACCTATTGCACTTAAAAATGTGAACTTATTCCACCATGTCCATATTACAACTACGGTATCATTTTAATAATTCTTTATTTAACTCCCCCACCACCAACTGCCCTTCCAGTCTCTTTTAAATGACTCCTATAGCTTTTAAAATTAGTAATATATCTCTGCGTAGAGTAGAAATTTGTAGTATAGTACCATATAAACATACAACATGTTGTTTCACAATGTTACTATTATAAGTTTGGTTTTAAATTTACTGTAAAGATGCTAAACAGATCAAGTGAAGTGCTGACAGTTCTGTATATTACGTCTCTTTTTGCATTTTTTCTTTGATTTTATTATGTATTATAATTATCATCACCATCATACCATCATTACTGAAAAACAATTAAAATTTTCTACCTGTTCTCAATAATATAAAGACACATTAGTACTGCCACTGACTTTCGGAATGAATTTATGATTAACAAATTACTGAACTGTTTTACTGTGAGCACAGCAATGTGCCTTTTGGATCAGATTGCAGATCCAATGGAATGATCTAGATTTTATAGCTATGATGGTCACACCTCAGATAAGGCTTTCAGATATTTATCCTTCACATTTCAAAATTTTCATAAAATAATTTTGAAAAGGGAAGGTACAACAGAATCCAGTTCAATCTGTGTTCTAACATTTCTTTAAAACTCAATCACAGGCACAAGAACAACACTTTGTGTTGTCTTACTCTTTACACCGGTACATAGATTATAGGTTGAAAAATACTCATCTAGTCTATCCCATTGAAGAAAACACTGGGATCAATTTTTCACATCATTGCAGTGGTTTAAGTATAACACTACTGAAACAAACATAATTAAACCAGTCAAATACAGGACTTTATTAAGAACTGCCTCATTACACAAACTATTCCAGCACTTTGGCTCACTCTATAAAAAGACCCCAGAGCAGGCAGGGGTGGATCACCTCCTTCTTATTCATATTCCTTATTCATTGATTTGCCAATGTCAGTATCAACTCACTCTACTAGATAGAAAGTTGGGTTTCCACCTTGAAACTTGAAACTTAATAGACCTTCTATCATTTTTATCCTCCAATTATAACTCTGAATATTCTTGTTATCCCTAAAAATACAATACTCTCTTTAATCTTGTTACATTCTTGGCCTTTGTGACTTGGCAGTGACTTCCAGTCTAATTACAAGTTTTATAAGTAAAGGTAATTACGGGCTGGGGGGTTTTTTATCAGTTTTGAATGTTACCTTTTAATTTTCCCTGATGTTCCTGTGCTCATGTTAGATGACAAAGAACACGGTCATCTAATCTACTGCACCTAGACCATTATTTTACTGCATATTCTTTCTTAATCTTCTCTCTAAAGTGAAAAAGGCCTAATCTTTCAAAGGAGGCTTTTTTCATATCCTCAGTCATTCTCATTACCCTTCCTTGATCCCACTTTAGTTCTCCAATACATTTTTTGAAGTAGGGACAGCAGCTGCTGAAATTGTGCACTCTCTCTACTGAACACAATGTGCCACCTGCATAACAGTGGAAGATGAGGTCCTGAGAACTCAGTTCTGTGGAGCCATGCTCTTTGAGTCATAAATACTAATGCTGTAGAGACTTTCCAGTCAGAATTCCCTTGACGCAGTATCATGGTATCCAAGGCAAATTCTGCATCAAATCTGTAATTTCTTTTTACACATGAGCATATCCTGTTGCCTTATTTTAAATCCAGTTTCAACATGAGGTCTTCAATTAACCACCTGCTGGAAATGTAATACAAGTCCATGGGATGGGACAGGATAGTCTAAAGCACTAAGACTGCCAGCAAATGTCATTGGAAGGGCAGTTTCTGTCCCTTATGAAAGGTCACAGTGATCAGAGGAGGCTTCTGACAACTATAAAAATGTTATGTCTGTCATAGAAAACTGCAAGAAGGAGGATTTGGGTGATGACAGGCTGACCAACCTCCTCTCAGTCGCTGGGAAAATTATGGAGCAAGCATTCTTGGAAACCATTTCCATACACACAATTACAAGAACGTTATTGAGAACAGCCATCTTGAATTTCCCAAAGGTAAACTGTGTTTAGTCCCTCTGATTGCCTTCTACAGCTACATTACAGACTGGCTGGGTGAGGTTAGAGTAGTAGTTGTTGTTTTCCTTGTCTTTAGCAAGGCCTTTGATACAGTTTCCTGCTGTCCTTGCAGCCAAACTGGGGAGATATAGGTGGACTACAGGGCGGGTTACCAGACCATTGACCTCAAAGGGCAGTTAATAACCATTTGAAGTCCAATTAATAGGTGATTCCAAGTGGCATTCCCTGGGATTAATACAAGGGCTGATAATATTTAAAGTTTTCATCCATGATCTGGATGATAAAACCCCTAGCAAGGACAATGTGACATCAAATCAAGGGGAGCTGCTGATATACTGGAAGGTATAGCTGCCATTCAGGGAAACATCAACAAGCCGAATGAGTGTATAACAGATACACCTGTTTTAAGTTCCAAAAAGATAAATACAAGGTCCTGCATCTGGTACAGGATATACTTATGGAGGAGTGCAGGCTGGGACTAACGGTTCTACAGGAGAGGACCCAGTGGACCACAGAGTGAACAATGTCAGCAGTGCATCCGTATGGTAATGCAGACTAACCACATCTTGGACTGCATTAGCAAGACCACAGCCAGCAGGCCAAGAGATATGATTACTGCCCTCTATTCAGCACATATGAAGCCACATCTGGAGCACTGTGTTCAGTTTGTTCTCTCATCAAATAAAGAGAGTTGAATGAAGGGTCATCAAGATGGCTAGGAGCTTGGACATACAAGGAGGTTGAGAGACCTGAGAACACCAATATTCTTATCAACTTTATTGGACTTTTACTGATAGAGCATTCTTAGTAGCCTTCCTTATGGTCACGTTATGCAAACAGATGCATTTTGGTAGTCCCATCCAGAAGACCTACAATGGCTATACGCATGCATTAGAGCAGATTAATGCCATCAGTGGAGTGCCTGATGATGTGCCACAGCAAATTTTGAACTGGGTTCCATACAGACATTAAAAGGTAGCCTGAAGGTGGTACTGTCTCTGTGCTGCCACCAGGAACTCCCATGGATCTTCTGTATTCCTGTGCCTGACAAACTCGTGCCTGCTCTGGGACTGTTGCACAGAAAAATGATTTGTACATCAAAGAACAAACTGGCATCCTACCCATGAATGATTTTCCATTTATAGTTGCAAAGCCACTGTTAAAGAGGCCAAAACTAGTTTATAAAATATTTCTGCAGCTATAATTGTTTAGGACCACTAAACTGTATGTTCCAAGCCAGATCAAAAGGAACACCACAAACTCATGAAAGGCTTATGTGTAAAGACAGAGTAAATTCCATGTCTGGGATCCACCTATAATTCTGTCAAACCAAAAGTCCTTGTAGCTGTATACAAATTAAATATCTGCCTGCCAAAATTAAGTGAACGATGAACAAACACCTCCTTATCACTTTTTTACAGTAACTACCTGTTTTCTTTAATATTATACGTAAAATACTGTTCCTTCTACACTGTTATGAATATACAAATCAGATCAGGAGTTACACCAATACCAGACATTGACTGTGGGTTCTTTTTAGGTTATCATTTTCCTTCAAACATAGATGAGTAAAGGTATGCCACATTCTTTTGACTCAAAGTATTACAGATGATACAGCTGAAGAAGACGTAGCTTAAACTCAACAGGATTTTGAGGAAATTCAGTATTATTTTCTTGAACTGGTTCAAAGCAAATACATCGGTGATCTACCACAGATTGACAACACAAAGACGGATTTAAGAAATTGCAAATGCAGTTGGAATGAAAAGGCCTGATGTTTTTACATTTGCAGACCAGTGATACATGCATGATTTTTCATGCTTAGCCATGTAAAAGCACAGGAATTAATAACTACTTGCAGTGTTAATTCCCTAAATAATTAGCACTTATGCATATCAATATTTAATGCCAGTTTTCTTTCTTTAAAAAATATTTGCTATTTCAATAACCAGCAATCTTATTTTGGAAGTGATAAACACTTCCTCTCACTTTAAAACAATAGTTGTAATAAGCCATTGACAAGGATTTCAGCAAAAGGCAGATACAGCTAAATTCTTTAAAATAAACCTGGAACATGTATTGTGAGGTAATGAAATCTGCCTACCATGTGTACTTGTTTGCATTTCAGCAGCAAGAAACTTAAGTATAGCACACATACACCATTATCTGGAGAAACTTGCTAAAAACTTATTTCATTAAATTAGAGATAGCCAAAAGGCAGGATATGTAACACACATACAAATAAAAAAAATAGCTTTCTTATTGCTTTATCTGATAAAATTAAATCATTACATTCAAGAAAAAAAAAAAATAAATCTTTAAACCAGAAACCTCCTGAATCCCTCAGCTGCTCAGTGAACTGAATAGTTTAGTTTGGTTCCTCTGCAAATACCATGGTCTGTACAAGAGGCAGTCACTTTTACAGCCCAACTAATCTAGCTTCAAAAAACACATTCTGGGACATGAAGGGTTGAAACTGTGCCTGAAAACTTGACCTTTACATCAGCTGGTCTAATCTAATAAAAGATATTACCTCTCCCTAGAAGCCCTTGCTTTGTTTATGGGCATGCCTGCCTGAGATTACAGCACTACTATTATCAGACAATGCCAACCGCAAGGCTCTGCCAGTGCCCAAGGTGGGAAGGACTGCCAGCTCTTCAAGGGATTGCCCCAAAATACCCTGTGTTAGGGATCCCCGTGCAGTACTGGTATCTCCAACTTCACTATTTTCAACAGAGGGGATGTGAGACACTCCTGTTACACGGCCAGGACCGCGGTGGTGTAAAAGGGGTAGCAGTGCCGGGGACGCGGGCAGGGGTGCTGGCTGATGCGGGGTGCGGGGCTGCCGGCTGCTCCAGCTGGCTGCAAACGTCTTGGTAGCCTTGCACATCTGCTGGCCGCCTCTCCATTTACATGCATCTGGGCAGCAGTCTAAGTGGTTGCTGGAACACTTGTTAAGACATCGTTAACCCCAGCACAGCGCTAATTAATTTCTACCTCAGCAGCCCACGGCCTTTACTGGACAGACTCTC